>NC_142775.1:9873379-10027712 GCF_988280905.1 Pimephales promelas | reverse complement strand
ATTAGATATGTCATGCAATGCACTGAAACCCATGTTAGGTGTTTTCTTTTCACTGCAGAGAGGTTAGCTATTTGCGTGCATAGGCATAACGAGAAACAAGTTATATCTATCTTGCAATGCAATGAAACACATCTTAGGTGTTTTCTTTTCATTGCACAGAGGATAGTTATTGCATGCATACATAACGAGGAACAAGTTAGATATGTCATGCAATGCAATGAAACACATCTTAGGTATTTTCTTTTCATTGCACAGAGGTTAGTTATTCCGTGCATATAAATAACGAGTAACAAGTTAGATATGTCATGTAATGCACTGAAACACATCTTAGGTGTTTTCTTTTCACTGCACAGAGCGAGTTATTGCGTGCATATGCATAACGAGAAACAAGTTAGATCTGTCATGCAATGCACTGAAACACATCTTAGGTGTTTTCTTTTCACTGCACAGAGCGAGTTATTGCGTGTATATGCATAACGAGAAACAAGTTAGATCTGTCATGCAATGCACTGAAACACATCTTAGGTGTTTTCTTTTCACTGCACAGAGGTTAGTTATTGCGTGCATATGCATAACGAGGAACAAGTTAGATAGGTCATGCAATGCGATTAAATACATCTTAGGTGTTTTCTTTTCATTGCAAAGAGGATAGTTATTGCATGCATACATAACGAGGAACAAGTTAGATTAGGTCATGCAATGCATTGAAACACATCTTAGTTGTTTTCTTTTAATTGCACAGAGGTTAGTTATTGCGTGCATATGCATAACGAGGAACAAGTTAGATATGTCATGCAATGCAATGAACCACATCTTAGGTGTTTTCTTTTTATTGCACAGAGGTTAGTTATTACGTGCATATGCATAACGAGGAACAAGTTAGATATGTCAGGCAATGCACTGAAACCCATGTTAGGTGTTTTCTTTTCACTGCAGAGAGGTTACTTATTTGCGTGCATATGCATAACGAGAAACAAGTTATATCTATCATGCAATGCAATGAAACACATCTTAGGTGTTTTCTTTTTATTGCACAGAGGTTAGTTATTAAGTGCATATGCATTACGAGGAACAAATTAGATATGTCATGCAATGCACTGAAACCCATGTTAGGTGTTTTCTTTTCACTGCAGAGAGGTTAGCTATTTGCGTGCATAGGCATAACGAGAAACAAGTTATATCTATCTTGCAATGCAATGAAACACATCTTAGGTGTTTTCTTTTCATTGCACAGAGGATAGTTATTGCATGCATACATAACGAGGAACAAGTTAGATATGTCATGCAATGCAATGAAACACATCTTAGGTATTTTCTTTTCATTGCACAGAGGTTAGTTATTCCGTGCATATAAATAACGAGTAACAAGTTAGATATGTCATGTAATGCACTGAAACACATCTTAGGTGTTTTCTTTTCACTGCACAGAGCGAGTTATTGCGTGCATATGCATAACGAGAAACAAGTTAGATCTGTCATGCAATGCACTGAAACACATCTTAGGTGTTTTCTTTTCACTGCACAGAGCGAGTTATTGCGTGTATATGCATAACGAGAAACAAGTTAGATCTGTCATGCAATGCACTGAAACACATCTTAGGTGTTTTCTTTTCACTGCACAGAGGTTAGTTATTGCGTGCATATGCATAACGAGGAACAAGTTAGATAGGTCATGCAATGCGATTAAATACATCTTAGGTGTTTTCTTTTCATTGCAAAGAGGATAGTTATTGCATGCATACATAACGAGGAACAAGTTAGATTAGGTCATGCAATGCATTGAAACACATCTTAGTTGTTTTCTTTTCATTGCACAGAGGTTAGTTATTGCGTGCATATGCATAACGAGGAACAAGTTAGATATGTCATGCAATGCAATGAACCACATCTTAGGTGTTTTCTTTTCATTGCACGGAGGTTAGTTATTGCGTGCATATGCATAACGGGTAACAAGTTAGATATGTCATGTAATGCACTGAAACACATCTTAGGTGTTTTCTTTTCACTGCACATAGCGAGTTATTGCGTGCATATGCATAACGAGAAACAAGTTAGATCTGTCATGTAATGCACTGAAACACATCTTAGGTGTTTTCTTTTCACTGCACAGAGCGAGTTATTGCGTGCATATGCATAACGAAAAACAAGTTAGATCTGTCATGCAATGCACAGAAACACATCTTAGGTGTTTTCTTTTCACTGCACAGAGGTTAGTTATTGCGTGCATATGCAAAACGAGGAACAAGTTAGATAGGTCATGCAATGCGATGAAACACATCTTAGGTGTTTTCTTTTCACTGCACAGAGGATAGTTATTGCATGCATACATAACGAGGAACAAGTTAGATAGGTCATGCAATGCACTGAAACACATCTTAGGTGTTTTCTTTTCACTGCACAGAGCGAGTTATTGCGTGTATATGCATAACGAGAAACAAGTTAGATCTGTCATGCAATGCACTGAAACACATCTTAGGTGTTTTCTATTCACTGCACAGAGGTTAGTTATTGCGTGCATATGCATAACGAGGAACAAGTTAGATATGTCATGCAATGCGATGAAACACATCTTAGGTGTTTTCTTTTCACTGCACAGAGGATAGTTATTGCATGCATACATAACGAGGAACAAGTTAGATAGGTCATGCAATGCACTGAAACACATCTTAGGTGTTTTCTTTTCACTGCACAGAGCGAGTTATTGCGTGTATATGCATAACGAGAAACAAGTTAGATCTGTCATGCAATGCACTGAAACACATCTTAGGTGTTTTCTTTTCACTGCACAGAGGTTAGTTATTGCGTGCATATGCATAACGAGGAACAAGTTAGATATGTCATGCAATGCGATGAAACACATCTTAGGTGTTTTCTTTTCACTGCACAGAGGTTAGTTATTGCGTGCATATGCATAACGAGGAACAAGTTAGATATTTCATGCAATGCAATGAAACACATCTTAGGTGTTTTCTTTTCATTGGACAGAGGTTAGTTATCGTGTGCATGTGCAATGCAATCCTAAAGCACAAGCATTGCAAATCTCTTCGTTGCACAAGGAACAAGTTAGTGTGTGCATTGTAAAGCGATGGCTCTTTTGATGTTTTCTCGTCAAAACAGAAATTAATTAGTTGTAGAAAGGAAATGCATGGAAAAGCACGCGTGTTTTATCTTTTCTTTTCATTGCAAAGAAAAATAAGTTAGAAAATGTAAGAATTGCAATGAAACAACACACGTTATCCAGTCAAAGCAGAAGGAAGGGTTTAGTTCTTGAATGCAATAAAGTGCATATTACATATATGGTATTTTTGATGCACAACGTTCTTCATGCACAATCCACATCACTTCATTGCACAAAGCAACGAGTGTTGTTTTATTGCAATGCATAAAATATCGAACTTGATCCTCATTGCAATGAAAAGAAAATGTATGCATGTGCTTTCGCATGCATTTCTATTTTACAAACTAGATTGTTTGTGCACAGACAAGAAAACATCACGTTATGCCTTTTCATTGCAACGAAGAACAAGTTAGATTGTTATGCAATCCAATGAAACTAGATATTAGGTGATTTCTTTTCATTGCACAGAGAAACGTGTTAGTTATTGCGTGCATATTCTTTAATGCACAACGTTAGACGTTAGATGTGTTTTCGTTGAACAACGGAATGAGTTAGATATTGAATGCGTTCCTCTGTTGCACAAAGGAACGAGTAAGTTATTGCATTGCACGACCGCTCAAGTGATGTTTTTTCGTCAGTGCACAAAAGAATTAGTAGTAGAATCCATGCGAAAGAGTCAAAGGGTCCTCAAAGGTTTTAATAAATATTAACTTATTGACTTTTGATGATTTGTAAGCTATAGATAGGTTCCTTTTTGTCCTTGTGAACATATTTCTGGCTCACGGGTACTTGATTCTTAGCCATAGAGAAAGCCATATCTGACCTATTGTACTAATTTCTGGTCTATGTTTCCTCAAATGTTTTTAAATAATATCAACTGATAGACTCAATCTGATGTTATATACATAGGTTCCTTTTTGACCTACTGAACATGTTTCTAGCCTATGGGTAATTAATTGATCCTTCTCATGATGTTATTTCAGCCAGAAAGATATTTGACCTACTGAACATATTTCTGGCCCAAAAGTACTTGATCTTGAACTTTCCATACATACTCATAGACTCCAATAAATGCTTCCTAAGCCATGGAAAAGTCCATATCTGACCCTTTGAACTAATTTCTGGTCAATGGTTCCTCAAAAACTTTAAAACGATATAAACTTATAGACTCCTTCTGATGTTATATTACATAGGTCATTTTTTGACCTCCAGGAACACTTTTATGGCCCACGGGTCCTTGGTATGTGGGTTATTATACCGAGAGATTTACTTCTCATGATGTCATTTCAGCCAGACAAAAATTTGACCTACTGAACATGTTTCTGGCCCAAAAGTACTTGATCTTGAACTTTCCAAACATACTCATAGACTCCCAACAGATGCTTCCTAAGCCATAGAGAAGTCCATATCTGACCTATTGAACTCATTTCTGGTCAAAGGATCCTCAAAAGGTTTTAAACAATATAAACTTATAGACTCCTGATGTTACATTAGCTATACATAGGTCAATTTTTGACCTTCAGAAACACATTTATGGTCCACGAGTATATGATGTTTGGGTTAATGTACCGAGAGCTTTGCTTCTCATGATGTAATTTCAGCCATAAATATATTTGACCTACTGAACATATATCTGGCCCAAAAGTACTTGACCTTGTACTTTCCATTCATACTCATAGACTCCAACAGATGCTTCCTAAGCCATAGAGAAGTCCATATCTGACATATTGAACTAATTTCTGGTCAAAGATTTCTCAAAAAGTTTAAAACAATATAAACTTTTGGACTCCTTCTGATGTTATATTAGATATACATAGGTCAATTTTGACCTCCATGAACACATTTATGGCACATTTCCAGAAGAAAATGTGAAGTGGAGCTTGAAGCGGCAAATCTCAGCACCCGGTTGCTATGGTGTTCTGGGAGGTTGCTACGGTGTTCTGGGTGGTTGCTAGGTGTTTTTTTTTAGGGTATTCTGGGTGGTTGCTAGGGTGTTGCTAGGCGGTTGCTGGGGTGTTAATGGTGGTTGCTAGGGTGTTGCCAGATGTTTGCTGGGGTGTTCTGGTTTGTTTCTAGGGTGTTCTGGATGGTTGCTAGGCTGTTACTTGGTGGTTGCTAGGGTGTTCTGGTTGGTTGGAGATTTACTTCTCATGATGTCATTTCAGCCAGAAAAATATTTTACCTACTGAACATGTTTCTGGTCCAAAAATACTTGATCTTGAACTTTCCACACATACTCACAGACTATGTAATATAACATTCTGATGTTATATGACATAGGTCAATTTTTGACCTCCATGAACACTTTTATGGCCCACGGGTACTTGGATCTGTTGGTTAATATACCGAGAGATTTACATATCATGATTTCATTTCAGCCAGACAAATATTTGACCTACTGAACATGTTTCTGGCCCAAAAGTACTTGATCTTGAACTTTCCATACATACTCATAGACCATGCAATATAACATTCTGATGTTATATTACACAGGTCAATTTTTGACCTCCATGAACACTTTTATGGCCCACGGGTACGTACTTGGATATGTTGGTTAATATACCGAGAGATTTACATCTCATGATGTCATTTCAGCCAGACAAATATTTGACCTACTGAACATGTTTCTGGCCCAAAAGTACTTGATCTTGAACTTTCCAAACATACTCATAAACTCCAACAGATGCTTCTTAAGCCACAGAGAGGTCCATATCTGACATATTGAACTCATTTCTGGTCAAAGGTTTCTCAAAAAGTTTAAAACAATATAGACTTTTAGACTCCTTCTGATGTTATATTAGATATACATAGGTCAATTTTGACCTCCATGAACACATTTATGGCACATTTCCTGAAGAAAATGTGAAGTGGAGCTTGAAGCAGCAAATCTCAGCACCCGGTTGCTAGGGTGTTCTGGGAGGTTGCTACCGTGTTCTGGGTGTTTGGTAGTTTTTTTTTTTAGGGTATTCTGGGTAGTTGCTATGGTGTTGCTATGCGGTTGCTAGGGTATTCTGGGTGGTTGCTAGGGTGTTGATATGTGGTTGCTAGTGTATTCTGGGTGGTTGCGAAGCTGTTCTGGGTGGTTGCTAGGGTGTTGCTAGGCGGTTGCTAGGGTATTCTGGGTGGTTGCGAAGGTGTTCTGGGTGGTTGCTGGGTTGTTCTGGTTTGTTTCTAGGGTGTTCTGGATGGTTGCTATGATGTTGCTTGGTGGTTGCTAGGGTGTTCTGGTTGGTTGGAGATTTATTTCTCATGATGTCATTTCAGACAGAAAAATATTTTACCTATTAAACATGTTTCTAGCCCAAAAGTACTAGATCTGGAACTTTCCATACATATTCATAGACTATGTAATATAACATTCTGATGTTATATTACATAGGTCAATTTTTGACCTCCATGAATACTTTTATGGCCCACGGGTACTTGATCTGTGTGTTAATGTACCGAGAGATTTGCATCTCATGATGTCATTTCAGCCAGACAAATATTTGACCTACTGAACATGTTTCTGGTCCAAAAGTTCTTGATCTTGAACTTTCCATACAGACTCATAGACTCCAATAGATGCTTCCTAAGCCACAGAGAAGTCCATATCTGACATATTGAACTCATTTCTGGTCAAAGGTTTCTCAAATAGTTTAAAACAATATAGACTTTTAGACTCCTTCTGATGTTATATTAGATATACATAGGTCAATTTTGACCTCCATGAACACATTTATGGCACATTTCCTGAAGAAAATGTGAAGTGGAGCTTGAAGCGGCAAATCTCAGCACCCGGTTGCTAGGGTGTTCTGGGAGGTTGCTACGGTGTTCTGGGTGGTTGGTAGTTTTTTTTTTAGGGTATTCTGGGTGGTTGCGAAGGTGTTGCTATGCGGTTGTTAGGGTATTCTGGGTGGTTGCGAAGGTGTTCTGGGTGGTTGCTAGGGTGTTGCTATGTGGTTGCTAGGGTATTCTGGGTGGTTGCGAAGCTGTTCGGGGTGGTTGCTAGGGTGTTTCTAGGCGGTTGCTAGGGTATTCTGGGTGGTTGCGAAGGTGTTCTGGGTGGTTGCTGGGTTGTTTTGGTTTGTTTCTAGGGTGTTCTGGGTGGTTGCTATGCTGTTGCTTGGTGGTTGCTAGGGTGTTCTGGTTGGTTGGAGATTTATTTCTCATGATATCATTTCAGCCAGAAAAATATTTTACCTACTAAACATGTTTCTGGCCCAAAAGTACTAGATCTTGAACTTTCCATACATATTCATAGACTATGTAATATAACATTCTGATGTTATATTACATAGGTCAATTTTTGACCTCCATGAATACTTTTATGGCCCACAGGTACTTGATCTGTGGGTTAATATACAAAGAGATTTACATCTCATGATGTCATTTCAGCCAGACAAATATTTGACCTACTGAACATCTTTCTGGCCCAAAAGTACTTGATCTTGAACTTTCCAAACATACTCATAAACTCCAACAGATGCTTCTTAAGCCACAGAGAAGTCCATATCTGACCTATTGAACTCATTTCTGGTGAAAAGTTCCTCAAAATAGTTTAAAACAATATAAACTTATAGATTCCTTCTGATGTTATATTAGCTATACATAGGTCAATTTTTGACCTCCAGGAACACATTTATGGCCCACGGGTACTTGATCTATGGGTGAGTATACCGAGAGATTTACTTCTCATGATGTAATTTTAGCCAGACAAATATTTGACCTCCTTCTGATGTTATATAAGATACACATTGGTCAATTATATTAGATATACATAGGTCAATTGTTGACCTCCAGGAACACATTTATGTCCCACGGGTACTTGATCTGTGAGTTAATATACCGATAGATTTACTTCTCGTGATGTCATTGAACTCATTTCTGGTCAAAGGTTCCTCAAAAAGTTTAAAACAATGTAAACTTTTAGACTTCTTCTGTTGTTAGAATAGATATACATAGATACATTTTTGACCACCAGGAACACATTTATGGCACATTTCCAGAAGAAAATGTGAAGTTGAGCCTGAAGTGGCAAATCTCACCACCCGGTTACTAGGGTGTTCTGTGTGGTTGCTAGGTGGTTGTTAGGGTATTCTGGGTGGTTGCTATGGTGTTTTTATGTGGTTGCTAGGTGCAAATGTTGCTAGGCGGTTGCCAGGTTGTTCTGGATGGTTGCTAGGGTGTTGCTAGGTGGTTGCTGGGGTGTTCTTGTTTGTTGGTGTTGGTTGCTGGGTGGTTGCTATGGTGTTTTAGGTAGTTAACTATGGTATTCTGGGTTGTTGCTATGGTGTTACCAGGTGGTTGGTAGTGTTTACATATGGTTACTAAAGAGTTTCTGTAATTTTTTTGGGCATGATTTAGCTCTTAACTAATAAATTCTTTTGTAATATAATGTAATATGATATAAACTAATCAATATGTTTACTCGTGGGCCAGAACTATATTCAGTAGGTCAAAAAGGAACCTATCTATAGCTCATGTAATATCAGAAGGAGTCTAAAAGTTTTTCTTGTTTAAAAACTTTTGAGGACCATTTGACCAGACATGAGTTAAATACTTAAGATATGGACATTCTATATGCCTTAAGAAGCATCAAAAGGAGTCTATGAGAATTTATACAAAAAGTTCAAGACCTAGTACTCGTCGGCAAGGACTATGTTTGTGGGTCAATGAGGAACCTCTAGGCCTAGAAAGCAGTCTAAGAAGTAGCATAAGAAGTAGTCTATTTTTTATGTATAGAAAGTTCAATATCAGGTACTCGTGGGACAGATATATGTTCAGTATATGTTCAAATATCTTCCTGCTCATAAAACATTATAAGTAGTAAATATCAATGTATAGTAACCTAATGATCAAGTACCCTTTGATCAGAAATGAGTTCAATGGGTCAGATATAAACAATTCATATGGCTAATGTGTAGTAGTTAGTTAAACAGTAGTTAAATAAGGACTCTTGTATGGCTTCAGTAACAGCAAAAGGAGTCAATGAGCATGTTTAGAAAGTTTAAGATCTAGTACTTGTGGGCCAGAACTATGTTCAGTAGGTCAAATAGAAACCTTTGTATAGCTTAAAAGGTGTCTAATAAGCTTATATTGTTTAAAAACTTTTGAGGTCCCTTTTACTAGAAATGAATTCAATAGCTATACTATGCACTGTAAAGCTCATGTGTTGTTTTCTGGTCTGTGCACAAATAAATTAGTTTGTAAAATAGAAATGCATGCAAAATCACGTTATATCTTTTCATTGCAAAAAGGAACAAGTTAGATATGTCATGCAATGCGACGAAACACATCTCAGGTGTTTTCTTTTCATTGCACAGAGGTTAGTTATTGCGTGCAGAATCATAACAAGGAACAAGTTAGATATGTCATGCAATGCAATGAAACACATCTTAGGTGTTTTCTTTTCATTGCACAGAGGTTAGATATTACATGCATATGCATAACGAGGAACAAGTTAGATATGTCATGCAATGCACTGAAACCCATGTTAGGTGTTTTCTTTTCACTGCAGAGAAGTTAGTTATTTGCGTGCATACGCATAACGAGAAACAAGTTGTATCTATCATGCAATGCAATGAAACACATATTAGGTGTTTTCTTTTCATTGCACAGAGGTTAGATATTACGTGGATATGCATAACGAGGAACAAGTTAGATAGGTCATGCAATGCACTGAAACCCATGTTAGGTGTTTTCTTTTCACTGCAGAGAGGTTACTCATTTGTGTTCATATGCATAACGAGAAACAAGTTATATCTATCATGCAATGCAATGAAACACATCTTAGGTGTTTTCTTTTTATTGCACAGAGGTTAGTTATTACGTGCATATGCCGAGGAACAAATTAGATATGTCATGCAATGCACTGAAACCCATGTTAGGTGTTTTCTTTTCACTGCAGAGAGGTTAGCTATTTGCGTGCATATGTATAACGAGAAACAAGTTATATCTATCTTGCAATGCAATGAAACACATCTTAGGTGTTTTCTTTTCATTGCACAGAGTATAGTTATTGCATGCATACATAACGAGCAACAAGTTAGATATGTCATACAATGCATTGAAACAGTTGTTTCTTAGTTGTTTTCTTTTCATAGCACAGAGGTTATTGCGTGCATATGCATAACAAGGAACAACTTAGATATGTCATGTAATGCACTGAAACACATCTTAGGTGTTTTCTTTTCACTGCACAGAGCGCATTATTGCGTGCATATGCATAACGAGGAACAAGTTAGATAGGTCATGCAATGTGATAAAACACATCTTAGGTGCTTTCTTTTCATTGCACAGAGGTTAGTTATTGCGTTCATATTCATAACAAGGAAAAAGTTAGATATGTCATGCAGTGCGAGAAAACACATCTTAGGAGTTTTCGTTTCATTGCACAGACGTTAGTTATAGCGTGCATATGCATAACGAGGAACAAGTTAGATATTATGTCATACAATGCACTGAAACCCATGTTAGGTGTTTTCTTTTCACTGCAGAGAGGTTATTTATTTGCGTGCATATGCATAACGAGAAACAAGTTATATCTATCTTGCAATGCAATGAAACACATCTTAGTTGTTATCTTTTCATTGCACAGAGGTTAGTTATTGTGTGCATAAGCATAACGAGGAACAAGTTAGATATGTCATGCAATGCAATAAAACACATCTTAGGTGTTTTCTTTTCATTGCACAGAGGTTAGTTATTGCGTGCATATGCTTAACGAGGAACAAGTTAGATATGTTGCACTGAAACCCATGTTAGGTGTTTTCTTTTCACTGCAGATAGGTTAGTTATTTGCGTGCATGTGCATATGCATAACGAGAAACAAGTTATATATATCATGCAATGCAATGAAACACATCTTAGGTGTTTTCTTTTTATTGCACAGAGGTTAGTTATTACGTGCATATGCCGAGGAACAAATTAGATATGTCATGCAATGCACTGAAACCCATGTTAGGTGTTTTCTTTTCACTGCAGAGAGGTTAGCTATTTGCGTGCATATGTATAACGAGAAACAAGTTATATCTATCTTGCAATGCAATGAAACACATCTTAGGTGTTTTCTTTTCATTGCACAGAGTATAGTTATTGCATGCATACATAACGAGCAACAAGTTAGATATGTCATGCAATGCATTGAAACAGTTGTTTCTTAGTTGTTTTCTTTTCATAGCACAGAGGTTATTGCGTGCATATGCATAACAAGGAACAACTTAGATATGTCATGTAATGCACTGAAACACATCTTAGGTGTTTTCTTTTCACTGCACAGAGCGCATTATTGCGTGCATATGCATAACGAGGAACAAGTTAGATAGGTCATGCAATGTGATAAAACACATCTTAGGTGCTTTCTTTTCATTGCACAGAGGTTAGTTATTGCGTTCATATTCATAACAAGGAAAAAGTTAGATATGTCATGCAGTGCGAGAAAACACATCTTAGGTGTTTTCGTTTCATTGCACAGACGTTAGTTATAGCGTGCATATGCATAACGAGGAACAAGTTAGATATGTCATGCAATGCACTGAAACCCATGTTAGGTGTTTTCTTTTCACTGCAGAGAGGTTATTTATTTGCGTGCATATGCATAACGAGAAACAAGTTATATCTATCTTGCAATGCAATGAAACACATCTTAGTTGTTTTCTTTTCATTGCACAGAGGTTAGTTATTGTGTGCATATGCTTAACGAGGAACAAGTTAGATATGTTGCACTGAAACCCATGTTAGGTGTTTTCTTTTCACTGCAGATAGGTTAGTTATTTGCGTGCATGTGCATATGCATAACGAGAAACAAGTTATATCTATCATGCAATGCAATGAAAAACATCTTAGGTGTTTTCTTTTCCCTGCACAGAGGTTAGCTATTTGCGTGCATATGCATAACGAGAAACAAGTTAGATCTGTCTTGCAATGCACTGAAACACATCTTAGGTGTTTTCTTTTCACTGCACAGAGGTAAGTTATTGCGTGCATATGCATAACGAGTAACAAGTTAGATCTATCATGCAATGCAATGAAGCACATCTTAGGTGTTTTCTTTTCACTGCACAGAGGTTAGTTATTGCGTGCAGATGCATAACGAGTAACAAGTTAGATATATGTCATGCAATGCACTGAAACACATCTTAGGTGTTTCTTTTCACTGCACAGAAGTTAGTTATTGCGTGCATATGCATAACGAGAAACATGTTAGATCTGGTCATGCAATGCGATGAAACACATCTTAGGTGCTTTCTTTTCATTGCACAGAGGTTAGTTATTGCGTGCATATGCATAACGAGAAACAAGTTAGATATGTCTTGCAATGCACTGAAACACATCTTAGGTGGTTTTTTTTCATTGCACAGAGGTTAGTTATTGCGTGCATATGCATAACGAGAAACAAGTTAGATCTGTCTTGCAAATGCAATGAAACAGTTGTTTCTTAGTTGTTTTCTTTTCATAGCACAGAGGTTATTGCGTGCATATGCATAACAAGGAACAACTAAGATATGTCATGTAATGCACTGAAACACATATTAGGTGTTTTCTTTTCACTGCACAGAGGTTAGTTATTGCGTGCATATGCATAACGAGGAACAAGTTAGATAGGTCATGCAATGCGATGAAACACATCTTAGGTGCTTTCTTTTCATTGCACAGAGGTTAGTTATTGCGTTCATATTCATAACAAGGAAATAGTTAGATATGTCATGCAGTGCGAGAAAACACATCTTAGGTATTTTCTTTTCATTGCACAGACGTTAGTTATAGCGTGCATATGCAAAACGAGGAACAAGTTAGATATGTCATGCAATGCACTGAAACCCATGTTAGGTGTTTCTTTTCACTGCACAGAGGTTATTTATTGCGTGCATATGCATAACGAGGAACAAGTTAGATAGGTCATGCAATGCATTGAAACAGTTGTTTCTTAGTTGTTTTCTTTTCATAGCACAGAGGTTATTGCGTGCATATGCATAACAAGGAACAACTTAGATATGTCATGTAATGCACTGAAACACATCTTAGGTGTTTTCTTTTCACTGCACAGAGGTTAGTTATTGCGTGCATATGCATAACGAGGAACAAGTTAGATAGGTCATGCAATGCGATGAAACACATCTTAGGTGCTTTCTTTTCATTGCACAGAGGTTAGTTATTGCGTTCATATTCATAACAAGGAAATAGTTAGATATGTCATGCAGTGCGAGAAAACACATCTTAGGTATTTTCTTTTCATTGCACAGACGTTAGTTATAGCGTGCATATGCAAAACGAGGAACAAGTTAGATATGTCATGCAATGCACTGAAACCCATGTTAGGTGTTTTCTTTTCACTGGAGAGAGGTTATTTATTTGCGTGCATATGCATAACGAGATATAAGTTATATCTATCTTGCAATGCAATGAAACACATCTTAGTTGTTTTTCTTTTCATTGCACAGAGGTTAGTTATTGCGTGCATAAGCATAACGAGAAACAAGTTAGATATGTCATGCAATGCAATAAAACACATCTTAGGTGTTTTCTTTTCATTGCACAGAGGTTAGTTATTGCGTGCATATGCATAACGAGTGACAAGTTAGATATATGTCATGCAATGCACTGAAACACATCTTAGGTGTTTCTTTTCACTGCACAGAGGTTAGTTATTGCGTGGATATGCATAACGAGGAACAAGTTAGATAGGTCATGCAATGCGATGAAACACATCTTAGGTGCTTTCTTTTCATTGCACAGAGGTTAGTTATTGCGTGCATAAGCATAACGAGAAACAAGTTAGATATGTCATGCAATGCAATAAAACACATCTTAGGTGTTTTCTTTTCATTGCACAGAGGTTAGTTATTGCGTGCATATGCTTAACGAGGAACAAGTTAGATATGTCATGCAATGCACTGAAATGCAGTGCATTGGGTTTCAATGCACTGAAAGTGCATTGCATGACATATCTAACTTTCAGTGCATTGGGTTTCAATGCACTGAAACCCATGTTAGGTGTTTTCTTTTCACTGCAGAGAGGTTAGTTATTTGCGTGCATGTGCATATGCATAACGTGAAACAAGTTATATCTATCATGCAATGCAATGAAACACATCTTAGGTGTTTTCTTTTCATTGCACAGAGGTTAGTTATTGCGTGAATAGTTATAACGAGGAACAAGTTAGATATGTCATACAATGCAGTGAAGCACATCTTAGGTGTTTTCTTTTCATTGCACAGAGGCTAGTTATTGCGTGAATAGTTATAACGAGGAACAAGTTAGATATGTCATACAATGCACTGAAAAACATCTTAGGTGTTTTCTTTTCCCTGCACAGAGTTTAGTTATTTGCGTGCATATGCATAACGAGAAACAAGTTAGATCTGTTTTGCAATGCATTGAAACACATCTTAGGTGTTTCTTTTCACTGCACAGAAGTTAGTTATTGCGTGCATATGCATAACGAGAAACATGTTAGATCTGTCATGCAATGCACTGAAACCCATGTTAGGTGTTTTCTTTTCACTGCACAGAGGTTAGTTATTGCGTGCATATGCATTACGAGTAACAATTTAGATATGTCATGCAATGCACTGAAACACATCTTAGGTGTTTTCTTTTAACAGCACAGAGGTTAGTTATTGCGTGCATATGCATAACGAGGAACAAGTTAGATAGGTCATGCAATACGATGAAACACATCTTAGGTGCTTTCTTTTCATTGCACAGAGGTTAGTTATTGCGTGCATATGCATAATGAGAATCAAGTTAGATCTTTCTTGCAATGCACTGAAACACATCTTAGGTGTTTTTTTTCATTGCACAGAGGTTAGTTATTGCGTGCATATGCATAACGAGAAACAAGTTAGATCTGTCTTGCAATGCACTGAAACACATCTTAGGTGTTTCTTTTCACTGCACAGAGGTTAGTTATTGCGTGCATATGTATAACGAGGAACAAGTTAGATAGGTCATGCAATGCAATGAAGAACATCTTAGGTGTTTTCTTTTCATTGCACAGAGGTTATTACGTGAATAGTTATAACGAGGAACATTTTAGATCATGCAATGCAATGAAACACATCTTAGTTGTTTTCTTTTCATTGCACAGAGGTTAGTTATTTCGTGAATAGTTATAACGAGGAACATTTTAGATCATGCAATGCAATGAAACACATCTTAGTTGTTTTCTTTTCATTGCACAGAGGTTAGTTATTGTGTGAATAGTTATAACGAGGAACATTTTAGATCATGCAATGCAATGAAAAACATCTTAGTTGTTTTCTTTTCATTGCACAGAGGTTAGTTATTGCGTGCATATGCATAACGAGGAACAAGTTAGATATGTCATGCAATGCAATAAAACATCTTAGGTGTTTTCTTTTCCCTTCACAGAGTTTAGTTATTTGCGTGCATATGCATAACGAGGAACAAGTTAGATATGTCATGCAATGCAATAAAACATCTTAGGTGTTTTCTTTTCCCTTCACAGAGTTTAGTTATTTGCGTGCATATGCATAACGAGAAACAAGTTAGATCTGTTTTTTAATGCACTGAAACACATCTTAGGTGTTTCTTTTCACTGCACAGAAGTTAGTTACTGCGTGCATATGCATAACGAGAAACATGTTAGATCTGTCATGCAATGCACTGAAACACATCTTAGGTGTTTTCTTTTCACTGCACAGAGGTTAGTTATTGCGTGCATATGCATAACGAGTAACAATTTAGATATGTCATGCAATGCACTGAAACACATCTTAGATGTTTTCTTTTCACTGCACAGAGGTTAGTTATTGAGTGCATATGCATAACGAGTAACAAGTTAGTTATGTCATGCAATGCAATGAAACACATCTAAGGTGTTTTCTTTTCATTGCACAGAGGTTAGTTATTGCGTGCATATGCATAACGAGTGACAAGTTAGATATATGTCATGCAATGCACTGAAACACATCTTAGGTGTTTCTTTTCACTGCACAGAGGTTAGTTATTGCGTGCATATGCATAACGAGGAACAAGTTAGATAGGTCATGCAATACGATGAAACACATTAGGTGCTTTCTTTTCATTGCACAGAGGTTAGTTATTGCGTGCATATGCATAATGAGAAACAAGTTAGATCTGTCTTGCAATGCACTGAAACACATCTTAGGTGTTTTTTTTTCATTGCACAGAGGTTAGTTATTGCGTGCATATGCATAACGAGAAACAAGTTAGATCTGTCTTGCAATGCACTGAAACACATCTTAGGTGTTTCTTTTCACTGCACAGAGGTTAGTTATTGCGTGCATATGCATAACGAGGAACAAGTTAGATAGGTCATGCAATGCAATGAAGCACATCTTAGGTGTTTTCTTTTCATTGCACAGAGGTTATTGCGTGAATAGTTATAACGAGGAACATTTTAGATCATGCAATGCAATGAAACACATCTTAGTTGTTTTCTTTTCATTGCACAGAGGTTAGTTATTTCGTGAATAGTTATAACGAGGAACATTTTAGATCATGCAATGCAATGAAACACATCTTAGTTGTTTTCTTTTCATTGCACAGAGGTTAGTTATTGCGTGAATAGTTATAACGAGGAACATTTTAGATCATGCAATGCAATAAAACATCTTAGATGTTTTCTTTTCATTGCACAGAGGTTAGTTATTACGTGTATATGCATAACGAGAAACAAGTTAGATATGTCATGCAATGCACTGAAAAACATCTTAGTTGTTTTCTTTTCACTGCACAGAGGTTAGTTATTAAGTGCATATGCATAACGAGGAACAAGTTAGATATGCCATGCAATGCAATGAAACTAATCTTAGGTGTTTTCTTTTCATTGCACAGAGGTTAGTCATTGCGTGCATAAGCATAACGAGAAACAAGTTGGATATGTCATGCAATGCAATGAAACAGATCTTAGGTGTTTTCTTTTCCCTTCACAGATGTTAGTTATTGCGTGCATATGCATAACGAGGAACAAGTTATATATGTCATGCAATGCACTGAAACACATCTTAGGTGTTTTCTTTTCACTGCCCCTGGGTTAGTTATTGCGTGCATATGCATAACGAGGAACAAGTTAGATATATCATGCAATGCACTGAAACACATGTTAGTTGTTTTCTTTTCATTGCACAGAGGTTAGTTATTGCGTGAATAGTTATAACGAGAAACAAGTTAGATCTGTTTTGCAATGCACTGAAACACATCTTAGGTGTTTTCTTTTCACTGCACAGAGGTTAGTTATTGCGTGCAGAAGCATAACGAGTAACAAGTTAGATATATGTTATGCATTGCACTGAAGCACATCTTAGGTGTTTTCTTTTCATTGCACAGAGGTTATTGCGTGAATAGTTATAACGAGGAACATTTTAGATCATGCAATGCAATGAAACACATCTTAGTTGTTTTCTTTTCATTGCACAGAGGTTAGTTATTTCGTGAATAGTTATAACGAGGAACATTTTAGATCATGCAATGCAATGAAACACATCTTAGTTGTTTTCTTTTCATTGCACAGAGGTTAGTTATTGCGTGAATAGTTATAACGAGGAACATTTTAGATCATGCAATGCAATGAAAAACATCTTAGTTGTTTTCTTTTCATTGCACAGAGGTTAGTTATTGCGTGCATATGCATAACGAGGAACAAGTTAGATATGTCATGCAATGCAATAAAACATCTTAGATGTTTTCTTTTCATTGCACAGAGGTTAGTTATTGCGTGTATATGCATAACGAGAAACAAGTTAGATATGTCATGCAATGCACTGAAAAACATCTTAGGTGTTTTCTTTTCACTGCACAGAGGTTAGTTATTAAGTGCATATGCATAACGAGGAACAAGTTAGATATGCCATGCAATGCAATGAAACTAATCTTAGGTGTTTTCTTTTCATTGCACAGAGGTTAGTCATTGCGTGCATAAGCATAACGAGAAACAAGTTGGATATGTCATGCAATGCAATGAAACAGATCTTAGGTGTTTTCTTTTCCCTTCACAGATGTTAGTTATTGCGTGCATATGCATAACGAGGAACAAGTTATATATGTCATGCAATGCACTGAAACACATCTTAGGTGTTTTCTTTTCACTGCCCCTGGGTTAGTTATTGCGTGCATATGCATAACGAGGAACAAGTTAGATATATCATGCAATGCACTGAAACACATGTTAGTTGTTTTCTTTTCATTGCACAGAGGTTAGTTATTGCGTGAATAGTTATAACGAGAAACAAGTTAGATCTGTTTTGCAATGCACTGAAACACATCTTAGCTGTTTTCTTTTCACTGCACAGAGGTTAGTTATTGCGTGCAGAAGCATAACGAGTAACAAGTTAGATATATGTTATGCATTGCACTGAAATACATCTTAGGTGTTTTCTTTTCATTGCACAGAGGTTAGTTATTGCGTGTATATGCATAACGAGAATCAAGTTAGATATGTCATGCAATGCACTAAAAAACATCTTAGGTGTTTTCTTTTCCCTGCACAGAGGTTAGTTATTGCGTGCATATGCATAACGAGAAACAAGTTAGATCTGTCTTGCAATGCACTGAAACACATCTTAGGTGTTTTCTTTTCACTGGACAGGGGTCAGTTATTGTGTGCATATGCATAACGAGTAACAACTTAGATATGTCATGCAATGCACTGAAACAGATCTTAGGTGTTTCTTTTCACTGCACAGAGGTTAGTTATTGCGTGCATATGCATAACGAGGAACAAGTTAGATAGGTCATGCAATGCAATGAAGCACATCTTAGGTGTTTTCTTTTCATTGCACAGAGGTTAGTGTTTGCGTGTATATGCATAACGAGAAACAAGTTAGATATGCCATGCAATGCAATGAAACACATCTTAGGTGTTTTCTTTTCATTGCACAGAGGTTAGTTATTGCGTGCATAAGCATAACGAGAAACAAGTTGGATATGTCATGCAATGCAATGAAACACATCTTAGGTGTTTTCTTTTCACTGCACAGGAGTTAGTTATTGCGTGCGCATAACGAGGAACAAGTTAGATTATGTCATGCAATGCAATGAAACACATGTTAGATGTTTTCTTTTCACTGCACAGAGGTTAGTTATTGCGTGCTTATGCATAACGAGGAGCAAGTTAGATATATCATGCAATGCACTGAAACACGTTAGGTGTTTTCTTTCAACGCATTCTCACCCCAAGGCGTCACCTTTGACCATGCTTCAATATTTGACGTTTTAGGCGCCCTTTAGCGTCACTTACATGACGCGATCCTACGGCGTCATCTTACTGACGCTAAAGGAAAGCGTCAGTTAGAGGACGCGGTTAGGTTTAGGTGTGGGGTGGGGGTAGGGTACACGCGATCCTAGGGCGTCATCTAACTAAAGGGCGCCCAAAGCGTCAGATATTGAAGCATGTCCAAATGCTTCCCAAGGCGTCAGTTAGGTGACGCCTTGGGAGTGAGAATGGGCTGTTTCTTTTCATTGCGCAGAGGTTAGTTATTGCGTTCATGTGCAATGCTCAAGCATTGCAAATCTCTTCGTTGCACAAAGGAACAAGTTAGTGTGTGCATTGTAAAGCGATCGCTCTTGAGATGTTTTCTTGTCAAAACACAAATTAATTAGTTGTAGAATGGAAATGCATGAAATGCACGCGTGTTTTATCTTTTCTTTTCAATCCAAAGAAGAATAAGTTAGAAAATATAAGCATTGCAATGAAACAACACACGTTATCCAGTCAAAGCACTAAGGAAGGGTTTAGTTCTTGAATGCAATAAAGTGCATATTACGTATATGGTATTTTTGATGCACAACGTTCTTCATGCACAATCCACATCTCTTCATTACACAAAGCAACGGGTGTTGTTTTACAGTTTTTTTCAATTGTTTACACGCAATTTTGAAAACCGGGTTCTTTTTTTCAAAATATAATGACAATTATCCAAACACCACACTCAATTTGCATAATTCCTAGATTGTTTGCAAAATGACAAACTTCTGTCAAAACATACACACTTCAGTCAAAAGATATACACATATTTGTGAAAATGCTATTAGTTTTCATTTAACCAACACAATCCTCAATGATCAGACACTATTGCACCCAGTTTCACACTGCTGTGATAAATAAAAACATATTTGTAAAAAACTATTTTTAGGAAATAGCATGTGCTAGATTTTTTGGCCAGACATTGTAAGGAATAATTGAAAAAAAGATGAAAATGAAAAAAAAAAAAAGTGACAAACTCAACATTCTGATTAGTTTGAGATATAGGGAGATTGTACACGAATATATAAACGTAACAAGCACTGCACAACACTGATGCTGCAGACTGAATATTTCAAGTATTTATTACAATACTTACAGTATTTCTTAGCATAATCAGTTACAGCAATTAACCAAAAATGAAATCAATGAAACAAATAATATCTGTAAACAAATTACAATTACTCCATGAAGTACATACTTGACTCTGAACTAATGTAAAAGCGTCAAGAATATTGTAACTATTCAGTTACAGTATCAACCAGAGATTTGGCTGATCTCTTTGTCCAGCTTCCATCAGTGTCAGTCCATGGTTGATAACATGGTCAAATAAGTGTTGCACGGATGTCTTGAGTCAAATTTGGTCCTCGTCTTCTTTGTTCAGGTTCTATCAACTCTTCAAGTCATTCTCTATCTCTACCTCTACCTAGGCCTCTTTCTCTATCTCCTTCTTTTCCTCTTCTTCTATACCTCTTTCTCCTGTTCTTCATCCTCTACCCCTTCTCCTCATCCTCTTCCTCCTTCTCGTCCTCCTCCTTCATGTCCTCTTTGAGCTCCCCCTCTTATTCTCACTCTTCTTCTTCTTCTTCTTCTAGATCCTTCTTTTTTTGTTGAAGACTCATCTGCTGCCTTTTATAGCACACCTGAGTGCTGCGTTTTCAAATTAGCACATCTGTGCTTCCACACCTGGTGGATGTGAATATCCAATTCGTTCATTAGTGTGGTCAATGGCAAACTGGGGCTTTGTTAAGACAAGGAAGTAACCTCACAATCCTCATCTGTGTCTAAGGTGTGAAAATGTGTGTAGAGTTTTACAAATCACTGAGTGTAATGTTTTGCAAAAAGGGTGAAGCTGACAATGTGCTTACAATTGTGCAAATCTAGGCCGGTGTTTTGCTCCTTGAGTGTAAGGTTTGCTAATAGTGGGAAAGTTTTAATTTTTAGTGTGTAAGCAATTGAAAAAAACTGTAACTATAAAATGATGCAACTTTGTTAAGATATTTTCTTTGTTTTATTCTGTTGGCAAGGCTCCGAAATTTTTATTTTTACTATTTTTTTTTTTTTTTTTACCAGATGGTGCCAGTTGTCCAGGTTTGGCCTATAAGACAAATATTGCTTTATTCCTGTTTTCTGCTTATTACAGTTTTTTTCTGAATGCTTAAGCACTAATCGTGATTCTTGTAGCACAATTTCTAAAACTATTAATACGTATAGCAAAACCACTCACTGAGTTTGCAAAACTAAGAGCACAAAAACTGCTTTGCACTCAGTTTGCAATTTTGTAACACACACTTTGCAAAACTGTAGGCAGAATTCACTGCACAACACTCTTTTTGCAGAACTTTAAACACAACTCAATGCTTACACTCAATTACCAAATTTCCAACACAATTCTAGCAAAATAATACACATGTATGGCTATCATTAACGTTATTTTGCCAACTGTCTGGCTCACTTTCATATGTGAAAACTGTTTTAGAAAATGAGTTCACTTTGCAATCAGCCTAAGCACTATAAATAAGCCACAGGTAGCTGTCTGTGTGGAGTACAATGGAAGGAGCAGTAAGAGTGAGAAGAGTGAGAATCAGAGGAGGCTGAGGGAGAGGATGTGGAGGTGAAGAAGTTGGAGGAAGGAGCTAGAAAAGGACAAAGAGGCAGAGGGAGAGGATGTTGAGTTGAAGAGCATACCCGATATGTCATCATATGGGACAATCCGCAACTGGTTTACAGACCACACATTCTTCATGGCACTCAACCTCCCTCCATACTCTCCCTTCTTACGTACAGTAAATCCCATTGAGGAGTTCTGGAAAGTGTACGACCGTCATCCTCATCAACAGGTAGCCCTTTTCCAGGCAATGGAGGAGGCATGTGGAGATATTGACCAGGCATCATGTCAGGCCTGGATACAGCATTCAAGGACATATTTTCCCCGGTGCCTTGGACCGGAGGATATTGCATGCGATGTGGACGGAATTTTGCGGCCGAACCCAGAAAGACGACATGATGTAGGCTGATTTTTTTTTTTTTTTTAATTACTATTTTGTGTTCTGACTTTGTCTTGGTTTTTATGAGTGTGAATAAACACCAATACTTGAAGTTTGTATCCTTGTATGTTTACATGACACTATGACAAAAGTATGACCTCAAATTGACATTTGTACACAGAGACAGCAAAAGCCAGATGTGTTTTGTATTCATACCATCAGTGTGTAGTTGGCACATTGTGTGCTTAGTAGTTGATGGCTTGTGTTTACTGTTTGATACGAAAACACAATTTTTCCGAAGGTGTTTAGAATTAATCTAGCTGTGTTTGCTTTTGCAAGAGAACTACAATTTTTTGATAATTGGGTGAAAGGTTTTCTTATTTGTGTGTAGAGTTTTGCAAAACTAGCCAATAGTTACAAAAAATGTGCTTAAGCAATCAGAAAAAACTGTAACAATAATTGTGTGGGTGGATGTCAGAGTGTGGTTTGTATGTGTGTAATACATTTTTTGTGTGTGTATATGTGTTTGTGTACTTGTAATATTTGAGAGAGAAAAACTCATTTGCAAATCTAAAATCCAATCACTGTGTGCACCAGTGGAGTTTTGCTGGCACCCAATGGGGAAAATCTGTTACTGCACCCAAACAAACTCTTACTGAAAGCTAATTTTTTTTTTTTGAGATAGGCCCATCCAACTCAAATTTGGAACACAACCTATTCAGATGCATGGTTTTGATTTTGGAAGGAAGGAAGGAAGGAAATTATTTATTTGAAACAGGGACAATGCACAATAAACATTAAACTTGTTAAAACAAGAGAATATGTCTTGGGCCAGGTTGTAGCAACATTTGCTAATTTCCACCTGTAGTCCCTGGGCAGGTATAACAAATTAAAATTAAGTTTAAAATTGCACATGATTCTGAAAACACATGATTATGATACAGGTATACAGGTAGCAATAATGACATAGGGAGACCATCAGCCCAACAGCATCTTAAACACAGTATAGCACAATCCCAACAATACACACACACACACACACACACGCACACGCACACGCACACACACACACACACACACACACACACACACACACACACACACACACACACACACACACACACACACACACACACACACACACACACACACACACACACACACACACACACACACACACACACACACACACACACACACACACACACACACACACAATCTTAACAATGTGTGCAAACTTGCTTAGCAACCAACTCTTTAACAAACCCGTAAATGTGTTAAAATCTGTGCATAAAATAAGTTCCGTGGGGAGCGTATTCCACTGACTCATAGAGATGTTTGAGAAAGAGGAGCTCCCAAATTTAGTTTTACGGTGAGGGAGGTTACACTCCCCTCTTGTGACACTTCTAGTTACAGTTTTTTCTGATTGCTTAAGCACATTTTTTGTAACTATTGGCTAGTTTTGCAAAACTCTACACACAAATAAGAAAACCTTTCACCCAATTATCAAAACATTGTAGTTCTCTTGCAAAATCAAACACAGCTAGATTAACTCTTCACACCTTCGTAAAAATTGTGTTTTTGTATCAAACAGTAAACACAAGCCATCATCTACTAAGCACACAATGTGCCAACTACACACTGATGGTATGAATGCAAAACACATCTGGCTTTTGCTGTCTCTGTTTACAGATGTCAATTTGAGGTCATACTTTTGTCATAGTGTCATGTAAACATACAAGGATACAAACTTCAAGTATTGGTGTTTATTCACACTCATAAAAACCAAGACAAAGTCAGAACACAAAAGAGTAATTTTGCAAAAAAAAACCCCCAAAAAAAAAAAAAAAAAACAATCAGCCTACATCATGTCGTCTTTCTGGGTTCGGCCGCAAAATTCCGTCCACACATCGCATGCAATATCCTCCAGTCCAAGGCACCGGGGAAAATATCTCCTTGAATGCCTTATCCAGGCCTGACATGATGCCTGGTCAATATCTCCACATGCCTCCTCCATTGCCTGTAAAAGTGCTACCTGTTGATGAGGATGACGGTCGTACACTTTCCAGAACTCCTCAATGGGATTTACGTAAGAATGGAGAGTATGGAGGGAGGTTGAGTGCCATGAAGAATGTGTGGTCTGTAAACCAGTTGCGGACCAAAGCAGCCCTATGGAAACTAACATTGTCCCATATGATGACATATCGGGTATGCTCTTCAACTCCACATCCTCTCCCTCTGCCTCCTTGTCCTCTTCTAGCTCCTTCCTCCAACTTCTTCACCTCCACGTCCTTTTCCTCCAACTTCTTCACCTCCATGTCCTCTCCCCCGGCCTCCTCTGATTCTCACTCTTCTCACTCTTACTGCTCCTTCCATTGTACTCCACACAGACAGCGTACCTGTGACTTATTTATAGTGCTTAGGCTGATTGCAAAGTTAACTAATTTTCTAAAACAGTTTTCACATGTGAAAGTGAGCCAGACAGTTGGCAAAATAGTGTTAATGATAGCCATACATGTGTATAATTTTGCTAGTTGTGTTTAAAGTTCTGCAAAAAGAGTGTTGTGCAGTGAATTGTGCCTACAGTTTTGCAAAGTGTGTGTTACAAAATTGCAAATTGAGTGCAAAGCAGTTTTTGTGCTTTTAGTTTTGCAAACTCAGTGAGTGGTTTTGCCATACGTATTAATAGTTTTAGAAATTGTGCTACAAGAATCACGATTAGCGCCTAAGCATTCAGAAAAAACTGTAATCGCTCTGTTTTTTCAGAGCAAAGTGTTATAAACTTTTTCAGAGGGGGAGCAGTAGCACTATAAATGATTTTATGTATCAAAGACACATTGGAGTGTTTTATTAAATTATTTAGACTAAGTAACTCATATTTGACCAATATATTACAGTGATGATAATGACGAGTTTTTTTTTTTTTTTTTACAGTTTTAGATTTTTTTACAGTTTTACAATTTTCTTGCAGTTTTAGAGTTCAACCTGATTTATAAAATATATATTTTATAAATCAGATTTTTTTTATAAATAATTTTCATAAACTTATACCTATATAACTTTTTTTTGGATTTACTTATTATTTTAATTAAGCTTTAGTTTACTTCAGCAATAATCTGCCATGGGTCTTCTTTAAAATGATACCAATTTAAGTCTGTGCTCCAAGCTTCACATATTTATGACAGTTTTTTGACACAGACATTTTTGTCAATCAATTATACGGACCTCAATATAATTGATGCACAAGGGTTAAAAATATTTAATCTACTTAACTAACATAATAATATTACACTGGAGAAAAATGCAAAGGAAAAATAAAAAGTTTTAAAACTTTCTAGATTTGTTTTGGAAGAGTTTTGTTTTGATACAGAAGGGGTAACAGTAGATGGTAGAAGCTAAGAGTTTTTAGCAGCTATAGTGCTATAGTATAGGTATAGAAAGGGGAGCTGGAAGGCAGGTGAAGTTCAGTTTTTTATTTAAAAAAATATGATTTATGAAATATATATTTTATAAATTATGTTTTTGCACAGTGACATACTGGCTCTGGCTAAATCTACATCTGTCCACTGCAGAGGCTAATAACCACAACCTGGAGGAGGAACTATAAATGTATAAAAGTATAATATAACCTTATAACATTTAGCTACAGTAGATTTTAGTCTTCACTCACCCACTATGCTTGTAAAACATTTTAGGCCATATATGCTAGCGAAAGAGTTGCAATGCAGAGCCCTGCTCATAGCATAGGCTACACAGCTGTAGGCCCTATTCACCAATGTTTTTTTTTTTGTTTTTTTTTTTACAAATGTTTAATTCTCCCTAACAGCCAGAGTTATTATTTTATTAGTTTTAATTTGTATTTCAGTTAACTAAAGTGTTATTCACACCCAGTGCTACTTTAGTTGTACTAAAAAAAAGTTATATTAGTTCAGTTTTAGTCTACAATCATCTCTGTAGTTACTTTTATTTTGAAAGTGTTTCCGGTTACATTCGCTTCCAAAAAAGGAATGGACCACGTGACTTCCGTTTTTGGTTTTTAAACGAAAAACGAATTGACAGAAGTTCAAAGACTCTCTTCATTCTTTGTTCAAAAAGGAATAACGATAAAATGATCTCCAAAAAACCCGAAAAACGGGCAGTTTTTAATTGGTTTTTCGTTTTTTGATTCTGACACCAAAAACGGTTATTTGGTTTTTCTATTTGAAACAAAAAACAGAAAAACGGTATTTTCGTTTTATAATTACAAACGAATTACGGATCATCCAGAGATCCCCTGACCTTGAAGACAGTTTCTGTTCATGTGCGCTATGTTAGTTTACCCTATATAGCCTACCCTACATAGGCTACAGTTAAAGGCTATTAAGGTCTTTAAGGGTTAAAGGCTACCTTTAGGGTGATACAAATGACTTAAATGTGATATTGCCTGCACAGCTCTTGCGTTTCGTTTGGTCAAACACCACAAGGTGTCACTGTGGCCTCAAAGCTTCAGCACTGCCACTCTGAGCTTGATTGCTTATGTCTGAGTTAAAACACGCCCCCCTCATTAACATACGGAGAAAGAAATGTTGGAATAAATAAATGTGGAAATAATTAAATGTGGAAATAAATAAATTTAGAAATAAATAAATGTGAAAATAAATAAATGTAGACATAAAAACATAAATGAATGTGGAAATAAATAAAAGTGTAAATAAATAAATGAAAAAATGTAGAAATAAATAAATAAATAAATGTGTGAAAAAATACAATTATACATAAATATGGAAATAAAAGTATAAATACTCATTTATTTGTACTTTTTTACATTTCTTCTTATATTTATTTATGTATTTATTTTTGTATTTTTGCTTTTTTACATTTCTTCGTATATTTATTTATGTATATATTTATTTTTAATTAAGTCAGCTTTGGCATTCCATAATGAAACACATCTTAGGTGTTTTCTTTTCATTGCACAAAGGTTAGTTATTGCGTGCATATTCATAACGAGGAACAAGTTAGATATGTCATGCAATGCACTGAAACACATCTTGGTGTTTCTTTTTCATTGCACAGAGGTTAGTTATTGCGTGCATATGCATAACGAGGAACAAGTTAGATACTTCATGCAATGCAATGAAACACATGTTAGATGTTTTCTTTTCGGTGCACAGAGGTTAGTTATTGCGTGCATATGTATAACGAGGAACAAGTTAGATAGGTCATGCAATTCAATGAAACACATCTTAGGTGTTTTCTTTTCATTGCACAGAGGTTAGTTATTGCGTGCATATGCAATGCAGTCCTAAAGCACAAGCATTGCAAATTTCTTCCTTAGACAAAGGAACAAGTTAGTATATGCATTGTAAAGCGATCGCTCTTGTGATGTTTTCTCATCAAAACACAAATTCATTAGTTGTAAAATGGAAATGCATGGAAAAGCACGCTTGTTTTATTTTTCTTTTCATTGCAAAGAAGAATAAGTTAGAAAATGTAAGCATTGCAATGAAACAACACACATTATCCAGTCAAAGCACTAAGGAAGGGTTTAGCTCTTGAATGAAATAAAGTGCATATTACATATATGTTATTTTTGATGCACAGCGTTCTTCATGAACAATCCACATCTCTTCATTGCACAAAGCAACGGGTGTTGTTTTATTGTAATGCATAAAATATCAAACTTGTTCCTCTTTGCAATGAAAAGAAAATGTATGCATGTGCTTTCGCATGCATTTCTATTTTACAAACTAGATTGTTTGTGCACAGACGAGAAAACATCACGTTATGTCTTTTCATTGCAACGAAGAACAAGTTAGATTGTTATGCAATCCAATGAAACATATTAGGTGTTTTCTTTACATTGCACAGAGACACATGTTTGTTATTGCGTGCATATTCTTTATTGCACAACGTTAGACGTTAGATATGTTTTCTTTGAACAACGGAATATGAGTTAGTTATTGCATGCGTTGTAAGGAAACAGCTAATGGCAACGATTTCTCTTCATCACAGAAATGCAACAGCGAATGCAATTATTTCCCTTGTTACAAAACACATGCATTACACATCTCTTTGTTGCACAAAGGAACGAGTAAGTTATTGCATTGCACGACCGCTCAAGTTATGTTTTTTTGTCAGTGCACAAAAGAATTAGTAGTAGAATCCATGCGAGAGAGTCAAAGGGTCCTCAAAGGTTTTAATAAATATTAACTTATTGACTTTTGATGATTTATAAGCTATAGATAGGTTCCTTTTTGTCCTAGTGAAAATATTTCTGGCTCAAGGGTACTTGATTCTAAGCCATAGAGAAGTCCATATCTGACCTATTGAACTAATTTCTGGTCTGTTTCCTCAAAAGTTTTTAAATAATATCAACTGATAGACTTAATCTGATGTTATTATACATAGGTTCCTTTTTGACCTACTGAACATATTTCTAGCCTATGGGTAACTGGAGTAACTGGAATTGATCCTTCTCATGATGTTATTTAAGCCAGACAGATATTTGACCTACTGAACATATTTCTGGCCCAAAAGTACTTTTGATCTTGAACTTTCCATATACATACTTATAGACTCCAATAGATGCTTCCTAAGCCATGGAAAAGTCCATATCTGACCTTTTGAACTATTTTCTGGTCAAAAGTTCCTCAAAAAGTTTAAAACGATATAAACTTATAGACTCCTTTTGATGTTATATTACACAGGTCAATTTTTGACCTCCAGGAACACTTTTATGGCCCACGGGTCTTTGATCTGTGGTTTAATATACCAAGAGCTTTACTTCTCATGATGTCATTTCAGCCAGAAAGATATTTGACCTACTGAACATATTTCTGGCCCAAAAGTACTTGACCTTGTACTTTCCATTCATACTCATAGACTCCAACAGATGCTTCCTAAGCCATAGAGAAGTCCATATCTGACATAATGAACTCATTTCTGGTGAAAGGTTCCTCAAAAAGTATATAACAGTATAAACTTTTAGACTCCTTCTGATGTTATATTAGATATTAGTGGTGTAACGGTACATGTATTCGTATTGAACCGTTTCGGTTCGAAGCTTCCGGTTCGGTACGCATACAAACCGAACGATTGCTTGGACCATTTTTCCTACCGGCAAAATTTGTGCTGACGCGGCCAACACAACGTTGCGCAACATCAAATGGCAAGCGTAATGAATGCAGAACGAAACTGCGCTATAAATGTGCTTCACGGATCGTTTATCAGTTCGGACCAGCAACATCTGTGCAGCGCGAGCCGATCTCGACCAAGCGACACTGTTACTACACAGCGCTAAGAGATCCGGTAAAGAAAACATTTGAATTCGCCACTCGGGTAATAACATCGCTGCGAGATCTAGTGAGATGCATTCACATTTCTCCGTTATTAACCGCAGATCTCTATTAGATCAAACAGCGCTGTCATGGAAACCAGGAGAAACATTGTGGCGTGAATGAACTTTACGTCCACAGACCAGCAACATTCACCATGGATTTAATATAGTAACACTAACTGGAACCAGTTTGGCTGGAATGGTGAAATGCTTTCAAGTACTTCACACATCTTTTACCAGCTCTTCAAAATTCAAATATTATATAAATAAATATATATTTAAATGTTATTTTTAATGTGATGACCAAAACATTATTTGTTCACCCTTCAAAGATGACCCCCATTTATAAACCTGAAAGTTTCAAGATCTAGGAAAACTCACACTTATTTAAAAATATTTTTTCTTTAAACAAATAGGAAATTTCTCTTGCATTTCTTTCTTTTTGCTGTATCGAAAACGTACCGAACCGTGACTTTAAAACCGAGGTACGTACCGAACCGTGATTTTTGTGTACCGTTACACCCCTATTAGATATACATATGTATATTTTGACCTCCAGGAACACATTTATGGCACATTTCCAGAAGAAAATGTGAAGTGGAGCTTGAAGCGGCAAATCTCACCACCCGGTTGCTATGGTGTTCTGGGTTTGTTGCTAGGTGTTTTTGTAGGGTATTCTGGGTGGTTGCTATGGTGTTGCTATGCAGTTGCTAGGGTATTCTGGGTGGTTGCGAAGGTGTTCTGGGTGGTTGCTAGGGTGTTGCTAGGCGGTTGCTGGGGTGTTCTGGTTGGTTGCTAGGGTGTTGCCAGATGGTTGCTGGGTTGTTCTGGTTTATTTCTAGGGTGTTCTGGTGGTTGCTAGGCTGTTGCTTGGTGGTTGCTAGGGTGTTCTGGTTGGTTGGAGATTTACTTCTCATAATGTCATTTCAGCCAGAAAAATATTTTACCTACTGCTTGAGCTTGAAGCGGCAAATCTCACCACCCGGTTGCTATGGTGTTCTGGGTGTGTTGCTAGGTGTTTTATTTAGGGTATTCTTTGTGGTTGTTATGGTGTTGCTATGCGGTTGCTAGGGTATTCTGGGTGGTTGCGAATTCTGGGAGGTTGCATTTTTTAGGGTATTCTGGGTGGTTGCTATGGTGTTGCTATGTGGTTGCTAGGGTATTCTGGGTGGTTGCGAAGGTGTTCTGGGTGGTTGTTAGGGTGTTGCTAAGCGGTTGCTGGGGTGTTCTGGGTGGTTGCTAGGATGTTGCCAGATGGTTGCTGGGGTGTTCTTGTATTATTTTTAGGGTGTTCTGGTGGTTGCTAGGCTGTTGCTTGGTGGTTGCTAGGGTGTTCTGGTTGGTTGGAGATTTACTTCTCATAATGTCATTTCAGCCCTAAAAATATTTTACCTACTGAACATGTTTCTGGCCCAAAAGTACAGGATCTTGAACTTTCCATACATACTCATAGACTATGTAATATAATATTCTAATGATATTACATAGGTCAATTTTTGACCTCCATGAACACTTTTATGGCCCACGGGTACTTGATCTGTGGGTTAATATACCGAGAGATTTACATCTCATGATGTCATTTCAGCCAGTCAAATATTTGACCTACTGAACATGTTTCTGGCCCAAAAGTACTTGATCTTGAACTTTCCATACATACTCATAGAGTCCAACAGATGCTTCCTAAGCCATGGAAAAGTCCATATCTGACCCTTTGAACTAATTTCTCGTCAAAGGTTCCTCAAAAAGTTTAAAACGATATAAACTTTTAGACTCATTCTGATGTTATATTAGATATACATAGGTCAATTTTGACCTCCAGGAACACTTCCAGAAGAAAATGTGAAGTGGAGCTTGAAGCGGCAAATCTCACCAGCCGGTTGCTAGGGTGTTCTGGGAGGTTAGCTGGGTTCTAACCTTAGTTCTAGGTCTGCTAGATGTTTTTTTAGGGTATTCTGGGTGGTTGCTATGGTGTTGCTATGCGGTTGCTAGGGTATTCTGGGTGGTTGAGAAGGTGTTTTGGGTGGTTGCTAGGGTGTTGCTAGGCGGTTTCTGGGGTGTTCTGGGTGGTTGCTAGGGTGTTGCCAGATGGTTGATGGGGTGTTCTGGTTTGTTTCTAGGGTGTTCTGGTGGTTGCTAGGCTGTTGCTTGGTGGTTGCTATGGTGTTCTAGTTGTTTGGAGATTTACTTCTCATGATGTCATTTCAGCCAGAAAAATATTTGACCTACTGAACATGTTTCTGGCCCAAAAGTACTTGATCTTGAACTTTCCATTCATACTCATAAACTCCAATAGATGCTTCCTAAGCCATAGAGAAGTCCATATCTGACATATTGAACTCATTTCTGGTCAAAGGTTCCTCAAAAAGTATAAAACAATATAAACTTTTAGACTCCTTCTGATGTTATATTAGATATACATAGGTCAATTTTGACCTCCAGGAACATTTCCAGAAGAAAATGTGAAGTGGAGCTTGAAGCGGCAAATCTCACCACCCGGTGGCTAGGGTGTTCTGGGAGGTTGCTACGGTGTTCTGGGTGTGTTGCTAGGTGTTTTTTTTAGAGTATTCTGGGTGGTTGCTATGGTGTTGCTATTCGGTTGCTAGGGTATTCTGGGTGGTAGAGAAGGTGTTTTGGGTGGTTGCTAGGGTGTTGCTAGGCGGTTTCTGGGGTGTTCTGGGTGGTTGCTAGGGTGTTGCCAGATGGTTGATGGGGTGTTCTGGTTTGTTTCTAGGGTGTTCTGGTGGTTGCTAGGCTGTTGCTTGGTGGTTGCTAGGGTGTTCTGGTTGGTTGGAGATTTACTTCTCATAATGTCATTTCAGCCAGAAAAATATTTTACCTACTGCTTGAGCTTGAAGCGGCAAATCTCACCACCCGGTTGCTACGGTGTTCTGGGTGTGTTGCTAGGTGTTTTATTTAGGGTATTCTTTGTGGTTGCTATGGTGTTGCTATGTGGTTGCTAGGTTATTCTGGGTGGTTGCGAATTCTGGGAGGTTGCATTTTTTAGGGTATTCTGGGTGGTTGCTATGGTGTTGCTATGCGGTTGCTAGGGTATTCTGGGTGGTTGCGAAGGTGTTCTGGGTGGTTGTTAGGGTGTTGCTAGGCGGTTGCTGGGGTGTTCTGCGTGGTTGCTAGGATGTTGCCAGATGGTTGCTGGGGTGTTCTGGTTTATTTCTAGGGTGTTCTGGTGGTTGCTAGGCTGTTGCTTGGTGGTTGCTAGGGTGTTCTGGTTGGTTGGAGATTTACTTCTCATAATGTCATTTCAGCCAGAAAAATATTCTACCTACTGAACATGTTTCTGGCCCAAAAGCACAGGATCTTGAACTTTCCATACATACTCATAGACTATGTAATATAATATTCTAATGATATATTACATAGGTCAATTTTTGACCTCCAGGAACACTTTTATGGCCCACGGGTCCTTGATCTGTGGATTAATATACCAAGAGCTTTACTTCTCATGATGTCATTTCAGCCAGAAAGTTATTTGACCTAGTGAACATATTTCTGGCCCAAAAGTACTTGACCTTGTACTTTCCATTCATACTCATAGACTCCAACAGATGCTTCCTAAGCCATAGAGAAGTCCATATCTGACATATTGATCTCATTTCTGGTCAAAGGTTTCTCAAAAAGTATAAAACAATATAAACTTTTAGACTCCTTCTGATGTTATATTAGATATACATAGGTCAATTTTGACCTCCAGGAACATTTCCAGAAGAAAATGTGAAGTGGAGCTTGAAGCGGCAAATCTCACCACCCGGTTGCTAGGGTGTTCTGGGAGGTTGCTACGGTGTTCTGGGTGTGTTGCTAGGTGTTTTTTTAGGGTATTCTGGGTGGTTGCTATGGTGTTGCGATGCGGTTGCTAGGGTATTGTGGGTGGTTGAGAAGGTGTTTTGGGTGGTTGCTAGGGTGTTGCTAGGCGGTTTCTGGGGTGTTCCGGGTGGTTGCTAGGGTGTTGCCAGATTGTTGATGGGGTGTTCTGGTTTGTTTCTAGGGTGTTCTGGTGGTTGCTAGGCTGTTGCTTTGTGGTTGCTATGGTGTTCTAGTTGTTTAGAGATTTACTTCTCATGATGTCATTTCAGCCAGAAAAATATTTGACCTACTGAACATGTTTCTGGCCTAAAAGTACTTGATCTTGAACTTTCCATATATACTCATAGAGTCCAACAGATGCTTCCTAAGCCATGGAAAAGTCCATATCTGACCTTTTGAACTAATTTCTGGTCAAAGGTTCCTCAAAAAGTTTAAAACGATATAAACTTATAGACTCCTTTTCATGTTATATTACATAGGTCAATTTTTGACCTCCAGGAACACTTTTATGGCCCACGGGTCCAACTACAGCTCGCTGCATCCTGCGGTGGATATCCTACCCGGCCCACATCCAAGTGTGACGTCAGAAGCCACGCCCATCCACGTGTGACGTCAGAAACCACGCCCATCCATGTGTGACGTCGGAAGCCTCGCCCATGTCCAAAGACGGCACGTGACTCAATTTGATGTGATTCGTGTACACATGCGCAAAATGCCGCTGCTTCCTGACGGAATATGTTTATGGTTGTTATCATAGTAGTTATTGATTTATAATAAAGATGAGGTTATTTGTGTAGAGATGTGGCACTACAGACTATTGGTGCAGTTAAATTGTGACGCTTTGGCACAATTGGCAGGCTTGGAATCGTCTAAATCACAAGCACTCCCTTAACAGCTGTATTAGACAATACGTTTGCATTGCTCACTGGTTTTGTAAGTTAATGACAAGTAAACAATGTACCTTAAAACGATATTTTTGTATTTCTCTTGTATTTCTGTTACAAATGGTAATCAATAATCATGGTTTTGCTATAATAAACATATAAGGGAGCATCTATACTTAAACTAAAATTAGTTTTTATCTCTTTCTTAATTATATGGGATCCAAACTGCACTTATAGTTATCCCTTCTAAAAAATAATTAAAAAAAACTTTTTTAAACATTTCTTTCTATGTGGTTATAGAAATATTGCATTTTTACAAATTAAGAATTCACCTGTTAATGCCTGTTATAGCAAATTACTTTGAAATGGCAGAATGGAATTTATGTAAACCTTAAATCATATACTAATATATAATCTACTCATTAGTCATTATAAGCAAAGTGAGATATTTCATGCCTTTATGTGTTATGAATTTGATGATTACGGCATATAGCTATGTTGAATTACCGAAATAAATGAACTTTTGCACAATATTCTAATACATAAAAAAAAAACAGTTAATCTCTCGCTTCCTCTTCTGTACAGGTTTTATGAGTTTAACATATCAAAATATCATCATAGTTCAAAATATCTTGGTCACAAATGATTTTTTTAATGTAATATTTTGTGTTAATACATCAAGTTTACACATATGGTTAAAAAATGACCCATTTATGCAAGTGTGATAACTTTTTGTTAAAATAACCAATGTCAGTTGTTCAGAGCAAATCCCTGCACAATCGGAGGCTGCAGCTTTAGGACACCGGGCCCGGTTACAGGACCCTTGTTTTAGTTTGTACGTACATAGTTCGAAAGACATTTAATCTCAGGAGTATTTTTATAAAATGTGTTTTTTTATTCAAAATGCATCAGAGACATTTACAAAAATGTAAATTTATACAAAACAAATTAAAAATGTATATCAATCTTATTCAACTGAAAAGTGGTGTGATCCCTAGTTTCTTGAATTATGCTGTATATTGATTAACCTACTCAAGTTTAACTAATTTGCTCATTATCAAATAAAATAACGATGGAATCAGCACATGCAGTCACTAAATGATATGGCCAGAATATCAGAAGGCAAAACTCGAGAATGATTCAAGCATGAATTTATTTATATATACATATGTATTTATTTATATTATACGAAAGAACAAAATTATTTATGCTAGAACAAAAGCACCAAAAAGATCCCCCGTTTTCCACCAGTTGCTGCAGGAATGGCTTCAACTCTGAGAGAGAGAGAGAGAGAGAGAGAGAGAGAAATACAAATGAGTTTAACATGTTCAAATGAAATATATATTTCTGATTTAACACTAAACAGTTATGAAATGTTGGAGTTGTAGAGAGAGAAAGTCAAATTGAATATTCATGTTACTGACGTAATTACAAACTCCAAATGTGTAAATGTAAAAGTAACAGCCAACAATTGAATGGTCTCCTTTCTTTCCTCAATTGTTTGTCAATTTGTCAGTTAAAATCTTCCACTTCACTGAAATAGTTATCAGAGAACAGTCACAGTTGTGTTACTGTAACAGAATTATCAGTAACAAAAGGGTGCACTGGGCATTGTGCAAAAATAATGAATAATCTACTCTGACCTGCAATGATAATCCAGACCAGAAAGGAAGACCTGCTCAGCCTCCTGTGAGGAGATATCCCAGCCAGGAGACAGCCAGGGCATTTATGATTGCCTATGGAAAAAGTAAATATAAATGTACAATAATATATCTCATATTCTTTTTCAAGTAGAATAAGATTTACAGGATGTAACGTGACATAAACACTAAAATTATATATTTTTATATTTACCCTTAATCCAAATAAAAACATGAAATTGGTGAAATAATAATAACAGTATAGTAGACATAACAAAAGTTTCAGTTGAGAGTATACTGATACTAAATACACCAAGAGACATCACAGGGGAGTTAAATGACCAATATGCAAGTTGAAGATAATTCATAGCTCTAAAACAACATCAAACCTTATTGATTCGAATTACGTCAATATTTTGACAATTTATTACATATCGCGGGCTTACGCGCTAATTGCGGAGCAGACATGCTAGTCAAGTGATCACACATTACAAACTACTAATAAAGTGATAAGAGCAGCTTACAACAGGTAACATCTCATTCTCATACAGCTCATTCGTATTAGGCTATGTTAAACAGTGAAATACTAAAACCGCAAGTGTGTTTTGTGCATTTTGTTTCGCAGTTACCTTCGTCTTCTAGTCTTCTCTTCTCGATAGTTCTTCCTGTTTTTAAATGTTAACGAGAATGTGTCCAATTTGGGCATGGGCGTGGTAGCTTCTGACGTCACACTTGGATGGGGCCGGGTTGGATGTCCACCGCAGGATGCAGCGAGAGGCTTCTCCACGGGTCCTTGATCTGTGGGTTAATATACCAAGAGCTTTACTTCTCATGATGTCATTTCAGCCAGAAAGATATTTGACCTAGTGAACATATTTCTGGCCCAAAAGTACTTGACCTTGTACTTTCCATACTCATAGACTCCAATAGATGCTTCCTAAGCCATAGAGAAGTCCATATCTGACATATTGAGCCAGGGGCGCAACTACCCAGTTTCAGAGGGGTATGCAGCAACAATTTTAGCGCCACCCCCCTAAAAAAAAAAAAAACAAACATAAATAAATAAATAAAAATACAATAAATGTAATGTAAGTGTGCTGTATAATAAGTGAGTAGGAAGAAATGAGAGCTAACAGAGAAAAAATAAGTGCAAAATTGTCGTTTATTAACACAATTAAACTATAGCTACTCCACCTTGATGAACCCCCCTAAGAAAACTATAAGCTCCATTGTAACAGCAATACCAGTGTTTCTCACAGGATTTTAGGTAAAACTGTGGTAGGTGGACCTCTGTTTCTCTAGGGGGGTTCGGGGGCATGCTCCCCCGTCAAAAAATTTTGTGTTCTGTAATGTTAAATTCAGCAGTCTGGTGCACTTTGAGAGTTCAAAATTAAAAGCTCCAACCCATATTCAGGGTGCAAATTAAACAGAGAAAAATTTTAACCTCTTTTAGTTAGTGTCTGTCTACATTACACTACTACATAATAATAGTTATAATATTAATCCCATAGTAATTGCCATAAAGGCTATTGTAAAACAAATGCACAGAAAAATAACGGAAACTTTCATAATTAGTTTTGCACTAATTTCTATACTTGAAAGATACTTGCGCATAATGACATATTTCATGGGCCAGTGTGTCAGAAAAAAAAAAAAAACTAAGCTGACTTTTTTTGACCAATAAATTAAAAAAGGATGAAATGTATTGGCTGAAAAGCACGTCGGCCCAGCGGGAATCTCCCGGTAGTCCCGATGGCCACCGAGATATACATAGCCTGCATGCCTGGATGTCACATTTTAAATCCTACCTGTTGGCTTTCAGCAATGCATGCAGTTATTTAGCTGCTGTCGCATCAGTTGACATGCCATCTCCTTTTCTCTCTTTCTTTTTCTATTTTTAGCCCCACAGCATTTTGTTTTATCCATCTTTTTTGACGACAACTAACTACTCGTACCTGCTCGCTCAGCGCTCACGGCGCCCCCGCCCGCTCGCGATATTACCCGCCCCCCTTCTCCATGAGGGCGCCTACTCTAGCCTGGCTGTTAGTCCTCTAAAATTTTATATAAAATTGAAGGAATGCAGAAATGATTTAGAAACGCACAACGGCAGCTACATATAGAAATACAATATAGCCTATATATAATTTTTTTTTATTTATTTATTTTTTTTACCATCGCTTTGGCGCCCCCCATTGTGCTGCGCCCCTATGCGCCGCATATAGCGCATACCCACTTTTTGCGCCACTGTATTGAGCTCATTTCTGGTCAAAGGTTCCTAAAAAAAGTATAAAACAATATAAACTTTTAGACTCATTCTGATGTTATATTAGATATACATCGGTAAATTTTGACCTCCAGGAACATTTCCAGAAGAAAATGTGAAGTGGAGCTTGAAGCGGCATATCTCACCACCCGGTTGCTAGGGTGTTCTGGGAGGTTGCTACGGTGTTCTGGGTGTGTTGCTAGGTGTTTTTTTTAGGGTATTCTGGGTGGTTGCTATGGTGTTGCTATGCGGTTGCTAGGGTATTCTGGGTGGTTGAGAAGGTGTTCTGGGTGGTTGCTAGGGTGTTGCTAGGCGGTTTCTGGGGTGTTCTGGTTTGTTTCTAGGGTGTTCTGGTGGTTGCTAGGCTGTTGCTTGGTGGTTGCTATGGTGTTCTAGTTGTTTGGAGATTTACTTCTCATGATGTCATTTCAGCCAGAAAAATATTTGACCTACTGAATATGTTTCTGGCCCAAAAGTACTTGATCTTGAACTTTCATTACATGCTCATAGACTCCAACAGATGCTTCCTAAGCCATAGAGAAGTCCATATCTGACCTATTGAACTCATTTCTGGTCAAAGGTTCCTCAAAAGGTTTTAAACAATACAAACTTTTAGACTCCTTCTGATGTTCTTCTATTAGCTATACATAGTCAATTTTTGACCTATGTAACACATTTATGGCACATTTCGAGAAGAAAATGTGAAGTGCTGCTTGCAGTGGCAAATCTCACCACCTGGTTGCTAGGGTGTTCCCGGTGGTTGCTACAGTGTTCTGGGTGGTTGCTAGGTGGTTGTTAGGGTATTCTGGGTGGTTGCTAAGGTGTTGCTAGGGTGTTCTGGGTGGTTACTAGGGTGTTGCTAGGTGGTTGCTAGGGTGTTCTGGGTGGTTACTAGGGTGTTGCTAGGTGGTTGCTAGGGTGGTATGGTTGGTTGCTAAGGTGTTGCTAAGGTGTTCTGGGTGGTTGCTAGGCGGTTGCTAGAGTGTTGCTAGGGTGTTCTGGGTGGTTGCTATGGTGTTTTAGGTGGTTACTATGGTAGTCTGTGTGGTTTCTAGGTGGTTGGTAGTGTCCAAATTACTATAGAGTTTTTATAATGTTTTTGGCAATTGTTTTATATATAATCAAAAGGAGTCGATACGTTTTTCAGAAATAATTTCAATAGGTCAGATGTGGACAATTCTATATGGCCTAGGAACCATCATAAGGAGTCTATGAGTATGTAGAAAGTTCAAGAAGTACACATGGGCAAGAAATATAGTCTGTAGGTCAAATATCTGTCTGGCTAAAATAACATGATAAGGAGGTCATTCTGTATAGTATCCTGATTTTCAAAGAACACTTTAGCCAGAAATATGTTCAGTAGCTAAAATAAGGACTCTTGTATGGCTTCAGTAACATCAAAAGGAGTTAATGAGTATGTTTAGAATGTTCAAGATCAAGTACTCGTGGGCCAGAACTATGTTCAGTAGGTCAAAAAGGAACCTATCTATAGCTCATGTAATATCAGAAGGAGTCTAAAAGTTTTTCTTGTTTAAAAACTTTTGAGGACCCTTTGACCAGAAATTAGTTAAATACTTAAAGGTGCAATGTGTAACAAAGTTGAGTATCTATTAACAGAAATGCAATATGACATCCATAACTATGTTTTCAGTGGTGTATAAAGAACTTACTTAATTAGCCGTAATGTTTTTATTACCTTAGAATGAGACATTAATAGCTCCATAACCGAGGAAATCCCCTTCTATGAAGGTCGCCATGTTGTGACGTCATATTCCTACCGTAGCCGAACGCGAACAAACAGCGCTACAGAACGCGTTTCATCACTACCTTGAAAGAGAAGTAGCGGAAAGCTGGAAGCTAGCCTTACACTCCGTGAGTAGTGACTTTTCCCTTGTGAGTGGTGTAAAATATGTAGTTGGGATTGTTTCATGTAACTTAGTTCTCCCTCGCTGTGTTATGGGTTTGTTATGTTGGGGATAGATGTGCTGTTACGTTCGTGAGACAGCTGATGATTAGTATTCATGTCATTGACCGTAAAACAGTACGTTACAGGAATCACTAACCCGTCGATAGAGACTTTTACTAAAGTCTTTTATCACTAAAGTCGATCGCGAAGAATTTTAAAAATCAGAGAAAAAAAGCCTATTGTGTGTAGTAAATAGTATCTATGGGATGCGGAGATGACATGATTGTAACAGCGCGCGCACTTCCGACCTTTGGACTCATGCAGACGCGTCCCAGCTCAGCCACAGTAACAGCTCATATTAGCCAGCTAAACTATTACTACCCTGTTAGAAAAAATATATAGCTGCTCCCTCGCTGTATTATGGGTTTGCTACAGTATGTGGGGAGAAATGTGCTGCTGGTTACGTTTGTGAGACAATCAGCTGATTATTATTTTATTAAATTATATATTAAAACCCTTGATCCTCACCTGACTATGGCTTTGTAAACAGACAGTATTCATGATGAGGTTTATAATGGACTGTGGTACAGAAACAGTGACAATGTTACACACTCTTGGCTTACTCTGGCTATTCTCTGCTGTCTCAGCCGACGAGATGTTTGTCCCGTTTTAGCAACCGTAGCTTCTTCGAAAGGGAGGGGTGAGCAGTGGGCTGAGCCCTTAGTGCAAACCTGGTGCAAACTCGCAACCGAACCACTAGATGTCGCTAAAAGTCACACATTGCTCCTTTAAGATATGGACATTCTATATGGCTTAAGAAGCATCAAAAGGAGTCTATGAGAAATTATAGAATGTTCGAGACCTAGTACTCGTCGGCCAGGACTATGTTTGTGGATCAAAGAGGAACCTCTAGGCCTAGGAAGCATAAGAAGTAGTCTATTTAGTATGTATAGAAAGTTCAATATCAGGTACTCGTAGGACAGATATGTGTTCAGTCGGTCAAATATCTTTCTGCTCATAAAACATCATAAGTAGTAAATTTCAATGTATAGTAACCTAATGATCAAGTACCCTTTGACCAGAAATGAGTTCAATGGGTCAGATATAAACAATCCATATGGCTAATGTGTTCATTAGGCTAGGGTGGACTCAGTATGGCTTCAGTAACATCAAAAGGAGTCAATGAGCATGTTTAGAAAGTTTAAGATCTAGTACTCGTGGGCCAGTTCTATGGCAAATCCCACTAAACATTATCTTCTGGAAATGTGCCATAAATGTGTTACATAGGTCAAAAATTGACTTGTGTATACAACATCAGAAGGAGTCTATAAGCTTATTTTGTTATGGTAAAAGGGTCCTCAAAAGGTTTCAAACAATATGTAATAAAAGAATCGATTAGTTAAGAACTAAATCATGCAAAAAACATTATAGAAACTCTATAGTAACCATAGGTGAACACTACCAACCACCTGGTAACACCATAGCAACAACCCAGACCTAACGACCTTGTAACGACCTAAAACACCCTAGCAACACCCTAGCAACCACCCAGAAACCCCCACCAACAAACAAGAACACCCCAGCAACCACCTAACAACACCCTAGCAACCATCCAGAACAACCTGGCAACAGCCTAGCAACAACCTAGCAACATTAGCACCTTAGCAACCACCCAGAATACTGGTAATGTATGTAATATAACATCCGAATGAGTATGTATGTATGAGTATGTATGGAAAGTTCAAGGTCAAGTACTTTTGGGCCAGAAACACGTTCAGTAGGTAAAATATTTTTCTGGCTGAAATTACATCATGAGAAGTAAATCTCCAAACAACCAGAACACCCTAGCAACCACCCAGAACACCCTAGAAACAAACCAGAACAACCCAGCAACCGCCTAGCAACACCCTAGCAACCACCCAGAACACCTTCGCAACCACCCAGAATACCCTAGCAAACGCATAGCAACACCATAGCAACCACCCAGAATACCCTAAAAAAACACCTAGCAACACACCCAGAACACCGTAGCAACCTCCCAGAACACCCTAGCAACCGGGTGGTGAGATTTGCCGCTTCAAGCTCCACTTCATATTTTCTTCTGGAAATGTGCCATATATGTGTTCCTGGAGGTCATAATTGACCTATGGATATCTAATATAACATCCGAAGGAGTCTAAAACTTTATATTGTTTTAAACTTTTTGAGGAACCTTTGACCACAAATGAGTTCAATATGTCAGATATGGACCTCTCAATGGCTTAGGAAGCATCTGTTGGAGTCTATGAGTATGAATGGAAAGTACAAGGTCAAAGTACTTTTGGGCCAGAAATATGTTCAGTAGGTCATATTTGTCTGGCTGAAATGCCATCATGAGATGTAAATCTCTCGGTATATTAACCCACAGATCAAGTATCCGTGGGCCATAAAAGTGTTCATGGAGGTCAAAAATTGACCTATGTAATATAACATCAGAATATTATATTACATAGTCTCTGAGTATGTATGGAAAGTTCAAGATCAAGTACTTTTGGGCCAGAAACATATTCAGTAAAATATTTTTCTGGCTGAAATGACATCATGAGAAGTAAATCTCCAACCAATCATAACACCCTAGCAACCACCCAGAACACCCTAGAAACAAACCAGAACACCCCAGCAACCATCTGGCAACACCCTAGCAACCACCCAGAACACCCCAGCAACCGCCAGCAACACCCTAGCAACCACCCAAAACACCTTCGCAACCACCCAGAATACCCTGGCAAACGCATAGCAACACCATGGCAACCACCCAGAATACCCTAAAAAACACCTAGCAACACACCCAGAACACCGTAGCAACCTCCCAGAACACCCTAGCAAGGAACCTTTGAAAAGAAATAAGTTCAATAGGTCAGATATGGACTTCTCTATGGCTTAGGAAGCATCTATTGGAGTCTATGAGTATGTGTGGAAAGTTCAAGATCAAGTACTTTTGGGCCAGAAACATGTTCAGTAGGTCAAATATTTGTCTGGCTGAAATGACATCATGAGAAGTAAATCTTTCGGTATTAACCCAGAGATCAAGGACCCGTGGGCCATAAAAATGTTCCTGGAGGTCAAAAATTGACCTATGTAATATAACATCAGAAGGAGTCTATAAGTTTATATTGTTTTAAACTTTTTGAAGAAATTTGAGGTCTTTTCCATCGCTTAGGAAGCATCTATTGGAGTCTATGAGTATGTATGGAAAGTTCAAGATTCAGAAAGTTCATGCTCAGTAGGTCAAATATCTGTCTGGCTGAAATAACATCATGAGAAGGATCAATTAATTACCCATAGGCTAGAAATATGTTCAGAAGGTCAAAAAGGAACCTATATAACATCAGATTGAGTCTATCAGTCTCAACTGTCATTAGAGTTGTCAAGTTACGCTGATCTGTTGTCAAGTTACGCTGATCTGTTCCAATCCAACAAATATCTGGGGAATCCTTTTAGAAATATCAGCAGTGTCTCATTTTCAGAAGCAAGTACTACTTATGCTTCAGTTTTTTGTGTCTAGTGGAGTACAATATTTAACACCACACTCCTTGTCTCTGCACAAGGAGTGTGGTGTTAAACTAAGTCGAGAGGCTTCTCGGCCTAGTAGGCCTCAGTTGGAAGAGGGCCTGGACATCAGCATTTGTGATAACATCTAACTACAACTATCAGCTTTTGTACATCAGCATTTGTGATAACATCTAACTACAACTATCAGCTTTCGTACATCTTGGTAAGATCATGCCTCCAAAGCAAACTAAAGCTGCAGCATGTGAGGATGAGTCTGTCGTCACCATGAGTGTCCTCTCTCAATTGCTGGAGCAGCAGAGAGAGTTTTATAAAGACATGCTAACTCAGCAACAAGATAACTTTAAATGTTTCATACAAGTGATTATGGATGGAACAAATAAGAGACTGGATGGTGTTTTACGTGATGTACAGGAGTTGAAGACAAGTCTGGAATTCACACAACTAACGATGGAGGAGATGAAATCAGGATACAAAGAAACTGAAGCCAAAATAAAATCTTTTGAAAACGACATAATGAAATTAAAATGTGGCATTGATGAAATGTTCACTAAATTTGACTACATGGAAAATCAACATAAAAGGAAAAATCTAGTCATAGATGGTATAATGGATGATAAGGAAGAGAGTTGGAGTGGTTTGGAGCAGAAGGTACAGCACATGTTCTCGAACAAGCTTGGACTGGATGGGAAGATTGAAATTGAGCGTGTCCAGAGGATGGGTCAGTACCAGGAGGGTGGAAGGCCCAGGAGAATTATGGTGAATCTGCTGCGGCTCAAAGATAAACAATGCATTCTTTCCTCTACTAAAAAGCTCAAGGGGACTAACATCTATATAAATGAAGATTTCTCTGGGGCTGTGCTTCAAAGAAGAAAGGAACTGTGGCCTAAGCTTAAAGCTGCGAGAGCCCAAGGTGAAAAGGCAATACTAAGGTATGATAAATTGGTAATTTTGCCTAGAGAGGTAAAGATTCGGGACTAAGATATGTTTGAAGGTAAAGAATTATGTGTTGATGTGTTTGTAACTGTGATCATTATATTACACAAATGTGTACAACCAAAACTGGTAAAGGTTTAGTTTTGGCACATTTAAACATTTGTGGTATAAGGAACAAAATACATGACATTTTTAATTTAGTGCATAAGTATTCAATCAATATATTAGCCGTATCTGAGACACATCTCGACAGTTCTATTCAAATCTCTGAATTAACAGTTAAAGGTTTTAATGTTTTTAGAAAGGATAGAAATAGATTTGGTGGTGGTGTGGCCATTTTTGTACAAAGCAACATTCCTTGTAGGTTAAAACAAAATTTATTATGTCATGACATTGAAGCCATATGGGTAGAAGTCCATGTACCTTATATGAAACCTGTGCTTGTGGGATGCTGTTACAGACCTCCTGATGCACATGTGGACTATCTAACATGTTTAGGCGAAATGCTTGATAATGTCTCTGATGTCAATTGTGAACTATACTTATTGGGAGATATGAACATTGATTGGAATGATGACAGATGCTCAAAGAAAAAGAAACTACTTTCCTATATATGTGTCTGTAATTTACATCAAATTGTTAACGTGCCAACAAGAATTTTTAGCAATAGGGTGGGCATTACTACAGCGACATGTATTGACCACATTTACACTAATGTACCAGAGATGTGTTCTGATGTTGTGTCAACACCAGTAGGGTTTAGTGACCATAATCTCATTGCTGTCACTAGGAAAGCTAAAGTCCCTAAAGTTAAAGCTATCTGTGGTACTTATAAAAGGTTTTATAAAGTATTAGCTATTGAAAAGATTGTGGGAAAAGTAAAAAATGTTGATTGGAAAGATGTGTACAGTGGCCACAACCCTGAAGATTCTTTGGATGCTTTTATGAGTATGCTTTTGAGCATTGTTGATACATATGCACCTTTGAAAAATATGATAACAAAATCTCATGCTGCAAGGTGGATTGATTCAGCATTAACAAATATGATGAAGCAAAGGATGAAGCTAAAAAAGTGGCTGTGAAAACGAGATCATTGGAGGACAGATTAATATATTGTAAATTAAGGAACCAAGTTACAAAAATAAATAAAAGGAAAAAGAAAGAGTACTACAAAAATAGAATTGATAGTGTTAAGCATGATGGCAAAAAGCTTTGGCATATCCTAAATGAAATTATGGGTAGAAATAGAAATGCACCACCTTCTTTTGTAGAGTGCGACGGAGGTTTCATAACAGAATCTAAAGAAATTTCTGATTATTTTAATAATTATTTTATAAATAAAGTTAGTAATTTAAGGAATGTATGTATGTATATATATATGAAATGTGTATATGATAACTGTGATGATTGAAATGTTGTTGTTGTAATGTAAATTTTTAGAATGGACCCCAGGAAGACTAGCTGACTGTACAGACTTTCAGCTAATGGGATCCTTAAAAATAAACAAATAAAAAATCAGTTGATATTATTTAAAAACATTTGAGGAAACATAGACCAGAAATTAGTTCAATAGGTCAGATATAGACTTCTCTATGGCTTAGAATCAAGTACCCGTGAGCCAGAAATATGTTCACTAGGACAAAAAGGAACCTATCTTTAGCTTATAAATCATCAAAAGTCAATAAGTTAATATTTCTTAAAACCTTTGAGGACCCTTTGACTCTGAAAAAAAATCACTTGACCGGTCGTGCAATGCAATAACTTACTCGTTCGTTTGTGCAAAAAAAGTGATGTGTAATGCATGTGTTTTGTAACAAGGGAAATAATTGCATTAGTTGTTGCATTTCTGTGATGAAGAGAAATCGTTGCCATTAAGAACGTTGTGCATGAAGAACGTTGTGCATCAAAAATAACATATAGGCTATGTTAGCACTTTATTGCACTTTATTGCATTCAAGAAGTAAACCCTTCCTTAGTGCTTTGACTGGATAACGTGTGTTGTTTCATTGCAATTTGCTTACATTTTCCAACTTATTCTTCTTTGCAATAAAAAGAAAGGATAAAACACAAGTGCTTTTCCATGCATTTTCATTCTACAACTAATTAATTTGTGTTTTGACCAGAAAACATCACAAGAGCGATCGCTTTACAATGCATACACTAACTTGTTCCTTTGTGCAACGAAGAGATTTGCAATGCTTGTGCTTTAGGATTGCATTGCACATGCACGCAATAACTAACCTTTGTCCAATGAAAAGGAAACACCTAAGATGTGTTTCATTGCATTGTATGACATATCTAGCTTGTTCCTCGTTACGCATATGCACGCAATAACTAACCTCTGTGCAATGAAAATAAAAACACCTAAGATGTGTTTCATCGCATTGCATGACATATCTAACTTGTTCCTCGTTAGAGAAGATATTATTGCCTCGTTATGCATATGCACGCAATAACTAACATGTGCAATGAAAAGAAAACACCTAAGATGTGTTTCATTGCATTGCATGACATATCTAGCTTGTTCCTCGTTATGCATATGCACGCAATAACTAACCTCTGTGCAATGAAAAGAAAACATCTAAGAAGTGTTTCATTGCATTGCATGACCTAATCTAAGTTGTTCCTCGTTATGCATATGCGTATGCACGCAATAACTAACCTCTGTGCAATGAAAAGAAAACATCTAAGAAGTGTTTCATTGCATTGCATGACCTAATCTAACTTGTTCCTCGTTATGCATATGCACGCAATAACTAACCTCTGTGCAATGAAAAAAAAAACATCTAAGTGTTTCATTGCATTGCATGACCTAATCTAACTTGTTCCTCGTTATGCATATGCACGCAATAACTAACCTCTGTGCAATGAAAAGGAAACACCTAAGATGTGTTTCAGTGCATTGCATGACATATCTAACTTGTTTCTCGTTATGCATATGCATGAAAAAACTAACCTCTGTGCAATGAAATGAAAACATCTAAGAAGTGTTTCATTGCATTGCATGACCTAATCTAACTTGTTCCTCGTTATGCATATCAGAATCAGAATCAGAATGGGTTTATTCGCCCTGAATGTTTGTACATACAAGGAATTTACTTTGGCCGGAAGGTGCAAACATATAACATACAGCATATAGGGTACATACTATAATAACACAAAAGTGTGCCCACATGGGGTACCTAATAAAGTAATAGTGCAGATATGATAAAGTGCAAAAATAAGTTCAAATTTGAGGTCAGTGTCACTGAGAGCTCCAGGCCTTGTTAAGGAGGCCAGTAGCAGAAGGGAAAAAACTGTTCTTATGGCGAGAGGTGCTGGTTTTGATGGACCGCAGCCTCCTGCCAGAGGGGAGTAGCTGAAACAGGGAATTACCAGGGTGAGAGGGATCTGCCACAATCCTCTTTGCTCGTTTCAGCGCCCTTGAGGAGTACAAGTCCCCGAGGGAAGGCAGACTGCAACCGATCACCTTCTCCGCCGTACGGATGATACGCTGCAGTCTGCTCTTATCTTTGGCCGTGGCAGCAGCATACCAGGTAGTGATGGAGGAGGTGAGAATGGACTCTATGATAGCTGTATAAAATTGCACCATCATTTTCTTCGGGAGCTTGAATTTATTCAGCTGCCGTAGGAAGTACATCCGTTGAAGTGCTTTCTTGGAGAGGGAGCTGATGTTCAGTTCCCACTTTAGGTTCTGGGAGAGGATAGTGCCCAGGAGGATAGGATATGCACGCAATAACTAACCTCTGTGCAATGAAAAGAAAACACCTAAGATGTGTTTCATCGCATTGCATGACATATATAACTTGTTCCTCGTTAGAGAAGATATTATTGCCTCGTTTATCCATATGCACGCAATAACTAACCTCTGTGCAATGAAAAGAAAACACCTAAGATGTGTTTCATCGCATTGCATGACATATCTAACTTGTTCCTCGTTATGCATATATGCACGCAATAACTAACCTCTGTGCAATGAAAAGAAAACACCTAAGATGTGTTTCATTGCATTGCATGACATATCTAACTTGTTCCTCATTATGCATATGCACGCAATAACTAACCTCTGTGCAGTGAAAAGAAAAAACCTATGATGTGTTTTAGTGCATTGAATGACATATCTAACTTGCGCAGTTTTCTTTTCACTACACAGAGGTTAGTTATTGTGTGCATATGCATAACGAGAATAAAGTTAGATCTATCATGCAATGCAATGAAACACATCTTAGGTCAAAAAGTTTAAAACAATATAAACTTTTAGACTCCTTCTGATGTTATATTAGATATACACAGGTCAATTTTTGACCACCAGGAACACATTTATGGAACATTTCCAGAAGAAAATGTGAAGTTGAGCCTGAAGTGTCAAATCTCACCACCTGGTTGCTTGTGTGTTCTGGGTGGTTGCTGTGGTGTTTTTATGTGGTTGCTAGGGTGTTCTGGGTGGTTGCTAAGGTGCTAATGTTGCTAGGTTGTTGCCAGGTTGTTCTAGATGGTTGCTAGGGTGTTGCTAGGTGGTTGCTGGGGTGTTCTTGTTTGTTGGTGGGGGTTTCTGGGTGGTTGCTAGGGTGTTGCTAGGGTGTTTTAGGTCATTACTATGGTATTCTGGGTTGTTGCTATGGTGTTACCAGGTGGTTGGTAGTGTTCATATATGGTTACTATAGAGTTTCTATAATGTTTTTGGCATGATTTAGCTCTTAACTAATCAATTCTTTTATTACATTTCATGTTTATATTGTTTGAAACCTTTTGAGGACCCTTTTACCATAACAATATAAACTTATAGACTCCTTCTGATGTTGTATTAGCTATACATAGTAAATTTTTGACCTATGTAACACATTTATGGCACATTTCCAGAAGAAAATGTGAAGTGGTGCTTGCAGTGGCAAATCTCACCACCTGGTTGCTAATGTGTTCCCGGTGGTTGCTACAGTGTTCTGGGTGGTTGCTAGGTGGTTGTTATGGTATTCTGGGTGGTTGCTAAGGTGTTGCTAGGGTAGGGATGGGTACCGAAACCCGGTATTAAACGGGCCCCGGTACTGAATTTTGAAAGACCGCTGTATCGATAAGCTCGGACGTTATCGGTTCTGCTGTCGGTACTGGAGAAATTAAGTAAATACACGTAAGTTGGGCTACTATTTATTATTCCTATAAAGAAGTTATCTTGAACATGTTTCGCCAGCCATTTCTATATATAAGCTATATTTTAATTAAACCATAGTCTGTGATGCAAATTTGCAATTCGCAGTTCAGAAGAGAGAGAGAGAAGAGAGAGAGCGATCTCTCACGCAAAGCCACAGCACGCGCAACACGACAGCCCTGCTTAATGAGTGACAATGAGGACAGAACTAACATTCAACGTGGTTACACTTTAGATCTGGGATATTATTCTAATATATTTTGTATTTTGGCTTCCAAAGATTATAAAAAGAAGATATTTGAGATAAAACCGTTAAAAAAACGAGACGATCTGTCCAGCTTAACTTCCTTTACTTCACGGCACTGCGGAGCGCTGTCAGTTCTTCTTCTTCCTAAAACCCAAACGTAATCGTCAGAATCAGCACGATCAGCGATTGTTGCAAAATGCTGTCTTCTACTGTTGCAAGATAAAAAAATGGCTATTAAAAACACAAAAATCTGCGCAAGAGACGCTGTTCACAAGGCGGTGCGCGCTCCGAAAGGGACTGCCTATACTTGGGCTCGTGCGTCCTTAACTATCAAATATAGGCTACATAAAAATGTCAAAATGACCAGCTCTGAGATTCACTTAAACACAATTATGTCTTAAATGGACGTAAATAATAGGGAGAAAATGATGGTGCATCAGTCCTCATTAGATCTGCAATCGGTCTTAAAGGGGCAGCAGTCTAATAGCCTAAACCTGCGGACGATTCAGCCATTAATGTAAATCAAACAACCAAAGCCAGAGAAAATCCCTCACAGCTTTTGAATGAGTAACTTTAGATTTAATAAGCATTATTCTATCTATGATAAACTATACAGTGCTATTTTATATTTGATTACTAGGTTTCTTTTCAGATAGAAACAATTACCTGAAAAGATGTTAGTACACCTTCCTGAAATTAAAGCACTTTGTATATAATTTGTATCTTTGATTAATTGTATTCTTGTGTTTGTACTTGTTTTTTTCTTATGCATCCTTTTTGTATAAACAAAAAAAGCCTGCACACTGCTGCATAACAAAAATATATTTTTCTTCATTTTGCTTTTTCTATTTTACATTTCAAAATATAAAGTTTAATTATGTTCTTAATTCTTAAAAAAAAAAAAAAACACCAAAAAGAACCGATAAGAATACCGTTAAAGTACCGGATCGATAAGCGGTATCGGTAAGAGTAGTAATACCGATAAAACCTTAACGATACCCATCCCTATGCTAGGGTGTTCTCAGTGGTTACTAGGGTGTTGCTAGATGGTTGCTAGGGTGTTCTGGGTGGTTGCTAGGGTGTTGCTAGGTGGTTGCTAGGGTGGTCTGGTTGGTTGCTAGGGTGTTGCTAAGGTGTTCTTGGTGGTTGCTAGGCGGTTGCTAGAGTGTTGCTAGGGTGTTCTGGATGGTTGCTAGGGTGTTTTTGGTGGTTACTATGGTAGTGTGTGTGGTTCCTATGGTGTTTCTAGGTGGTTGGTAGTGTCCAAATTACTATAGAGTTTTTATAATGTTTTTGGCGATTGATTTATATACAGCCCATTCTCACCCCCAAGGCGTCACTTAACTGACGCCTTGGGAAGCATTTGGACATGCTTCAATATCTGACGCTTTAGGCGCCCTTTAGCGTCAGTTAGATGACGCCCTAGGATCGCGTGTACCCTACCCCCACCCCACACCTAAACCTAACCGCGTCCTCTAACTGACGCTTTCCTTTAGCGTCAGTTACATGACGCCGTAGGATCGCGTCTTGTAAGTGACGCTAAAGGGCGCCTAAAACGTCAAATATTGAAGCATGGTCAAAGGTGACGCCTTGGGGTGAGAATGTGTTGTTATATATCATCAAAAGGAGTCGATAAGTTTTTCAGAAATAATTTCAATAGGTCAGATGTGGAGCCTAGGAACCATCATAAGGAGTCTATGAGTATGTAGAAAGTTCAAGATCAAGTACACATGGGCAAGAAATATAGTCTGTAGATCTGTCTGGCTAAAATAACATGATAAGAGGTCATTCTGTAAGAACACGTGCCAGAAATATGTTCAGTAGCTAAAATAAGGACTCTTGTATGGCTTCAGTAACATCAAAAGGAGTTAATGAGTCTGTTTAGAATGTTCAAGATCAAGTACTCGTGGGCCAGAACTATGTTCAGTTGGTCAAAAAGGAACCTATCTATGGAACCTACCTATGTACATCTAATATAACATAAAAAGGAGTCTATCCCTCTATATTGTTTAAAACCTTTTGATGAGTCTGTGTTGAGTCTTAATGTACGCAATAACGAACATACATTCCTCTTTGCAATGAAAAGACATAACATATGCTTTCCCGTGCATTTCAATCTACAACTAATTCATTTGTGCACTGATGAGAAAACATCAAATGAGCGGCCAGTTTACAATGCCTAAAATTACTAGCCCATTCCATTGATCAAATAATTCTTGTGCATTCACACACAACTACAACTAACTACACACTACCACTAACTTATTCAGATATAACTGAAGGGAAATCATTGCATTTAGATGTTGCATTCGTGTGATAAAGAGAAATCGTTGCAATAGCTGTTGCCTTTACAATGCATGCAATAACTAATTCATTCCGATGTGCATAGAAAAGATAGTTACATTGCAAGAAATAAACAAATTATATGCAATGAAAACAGATAACGTGCTTTTCCATTGCATTTTATATTGTGCTTTCGCATTGCAATTGCACACTAGACTAGTCCTTTTTATATTGAAGGGAAATTATTGCAATATCCATTCTACTATATGCACGCTTGAAACAACTTGAAATAGTTAACTTGAAATAACTGAAGGGAAATCATTGCATTTAGATGTTGCATTCGTGTGATAAAGAGAAATTGATGCTTTGGCTGTTGCTTTACAATGCAATAACTAATGCCGATGTGCATGGAGCAGATAGTTGCATGGCAAGAAATAACTAACGTCTGTGCAATGAAAACAAATAACGTGGTTTTCCTATTGCATTATATATTGTGCTTTCGCATTGCAATTGCACATTAAACAAATCCTTTTTATATTGAAGGGTAATTATTGCCATAGCCAGTTTACTATGCACGCAAGAAGTAACATTTTCCTCTGTGCAATGAAAAGACATAACAGAAGTGCTTTCCCGTGCATTTCCAATCTCCAACTAATTTGTGCACAGACGAGAAAACATCATATGAGCGGTCGCTTTACAATGCAATAACTCATTCCGATGTGCATAGTTGCATTGCAAGAAAGAACTAACTTCTGTGCAATGAAAACAGATAACGTGCTTTTCCCATTGCATTATATAATGTGCTTTCGCATTGCAATTGCAAACTAATCTAGTCATATTCATATTGAATAGAAATCATTGCAATAGATATTATACTATAATGCGCGCTAGAACTACATACTATCACTAACTTGTTCAGAAATAACTGAAGGGAAATCATTGCATTTAGATGTTACATTCGTGCGATAAAGAGAAATCGTTGCATTAGCTGTTGCTTTTACAATGCAATAACTCATTCCGATGTGCATAGAGCAGATGGGTGAATTGCAAGAAATAACTAACTTCTGTGCAATGAAAACAGATAACGTGCTTTTCCATTGCATTATACACTCACCGGCCACTTTATTAGGTACACCTGTCCAACTGCTCGTTAACACTTAATTTCTAAGCAGCCAATCACATGGCGGCAACTCAGTGCATTTAGGCATGTAGACATGGTCAAGACAATCTCCTGCAGTTCAAACCGAGCATCAGTATGGGGAAGAAAGGTGATTTGAGTGACTTTGAACGTGGCATGATTGTTGGTGCCAGAAGGGCTGGTCTGAGTATTTCAGAAACTGCTAATCTACTGGGATTTTCACGCACAACCATCTCTAGGGTTTACAGAGAATGGTCCGAAAAAGAAAAAACATCCAGTGAGCGGCAGTTCTGTGGGCAGAAATGCCTTGTTGATGCCAGAGGTCAGAGGAGAATGGCCAGACTGGTTCGAGCTGATAGAAGGGCAACAGTGACTCAAATAACCACCCGTTACAACCAAGGTGGGCAGAAGAGCATCTCTGAACGCACAGTACGTCGAACTTTGAGGCAGATGGGCTACAGCAGCAGAAGACCACACCGGGTGCCACTCCTTTCAGCTAAGAACAGGAAACTGAGGCTACAATTTGCACAAGCTCATCGAAAGTCAGAATTTGGCGTCTACAACATGAAAGCATGGATCCATCCTGCCTTGTATCAACGGTTCAGGCTGGTGGTGGTGGTGTCATGGTGTGGGGAATATTTTCTTGCCACTCTTTGGGCCCCTTGGTACCAATTGAGCATCGTTGCAACGCCACAGCCTACCTGAGTATTGTTGCTGACCATGTCCATCCCTTTATGACCACAATGTACCCAACTTCTGATGGCTACTTTCAGCAGGATAATGCGCCATGTCATAAAGCTGGAATCATCTCAGACTGGTTTCTTGAACATGACAATGAGTTCGCTGTACTCAAATGGCCTCCACAGTCACCAGATCTCAATCCAATAGAGCATCTTTGGGATGTGGTGGAACAGGAGATTCGCATCATGGATGTGCAGCCGACAAATCTGCGGCAACTGTGTGATGCCATCATGTCAATATGGACCAAACTCCCTGAGGAATGCTTCCAGCACCTTGTTGAATCTATGCCACGAAGAATTGAGGCAGTTCTGAAGGCAAAAGGGGGTCCAACCCGTTACTAGCATGGGGTACCTAATAAAGTGGCCGGTGAGTGTATATTGTGCTTTCGCATTGCAATTGCACACTAAACTAATCCTTTTTATATTGAAGGGTAATTATTGCAATAGCCATTTTACTATGCACGCAAGAACTAACATTTTCCTCTGTGCAATGAAAAGACATAACAGAAGTGCTTTCCCGTGCATTTCCAATCTACAACTAATTTGTGCACAGACGAAAAAAAAATCATATGAGCGGTTGCTTTACAATGCAATAACTCATTCCAATGTGCATAGAGCTCATGTGCATAGTTGCATTGCAAGAAAGAACTAACTTCTGTGCAATGAAAACAGATAACGTGCTTTTCCTATTGCATTATATATTGTGCTTTCGCATTGCAATTGCACACTAAACTAGTCATATTCATATTGAATAGAAATTATTGCAATAGCCATTCTACTATAATGCACGCTAGAACTACATACAATAACTTGTTCAGAAATAACTGAAGGGAAATCATTGCATTTAGATGTTGCATTTGATAAAGAGAAATCATTGCATTAGCTGTTGCTTTACAATGCAATAACTCATTCCGATGTGCATAGAGCAGATAGGGTTGGATAGTTGCATTGCAAGAAAGAACTAACTTCTGTGCAATGAAAACAGATAACGTGCTTTTCCATTGCATTATGTATTGTGCTTTCGCATTGCAATTGCACACTAAACTAGTCCTTTTCATATTGAAGGGTAATTATTGCAATAGCCAGTCCCTCCAGAAAAACGCGATTATGCGATCGCTGAATTCAATGCAAAATCAGCCAAAGTCCGCATATTTATGCGGGGGCCGCATTTTTTCAAATACGCCTCACTTTCGCCACAAAAATTGCCGATTTCCGTGCAAAATATGCGGGGTTTGCATAATTTCATAATCCTCGCATTTTCGTTGCAAAAAAAAGTCACATGTATCTTAGCAGAAAGTTGAAAAATGTTGCGTTTGCTTCACATAAGAGCAGCCATTTCCCCCTGTTTCCATGGGAACGTTATGAAGTGACGCAATTACGCGACGCCAGACAGACTCACGGAGGCGATTGACATCTCACAAATCGAACTCGTAGGCTATATCTGTCTGTCGAACGTTCTACTGTCACATTGTTACTTAATAAACAACATAAGATAAAAGTAGTAGCATCAAACAGAAATTACCCGCACACATGGGGTGTATGACAGTTCAACAGGGAGCGCGCAGCTCTTAAAGGGGCCACACCTTATTTACACTCTTACAGTCTGAAATAAAACGAGATGAGAAATTAAATATTCCCAGCACTTTCTATGATGTAGTATGCTTGTTTATCAAAGGAAGTAATAAGAAATGACTCTTATATTAACAGGATGTTGGGGGAATCACTTTTTTTCTCTTTTTCATCAAACCGCAATTTTTGCAAGTTCCCTCAATTTTTGTAAATTCCAGCAATTTCATCGCATAAAATTGCATAAATATCCCACATATTCCATCGCATTTTTAAAGAAAACTGGCCGCAAAATCAATCAATTTTTGCCCGCAACAATCACAAAAAAAACTCTGTGTTTTTCTGGAAGGACTGAATACTATTATGGTAAATGTTAAATATAAATCGCAAATTTTTTCACAAATTTTTGGAAATTACCACCACAAAATCAGTCATTTTGATCGCAAAAATCACAAAAAAAAATCGTGAAATCCTGGAGGGACTGAATAGCCATTTTACTATAATTGCACTCAAGAACGAACGATTTCCTCTGTGCAATGAAAAGACATAACAGAAGTGCTTTCCCGTGCATTTCCAAACTGCAACTAATTTGTGCACAGACGAGAAAACATCATATGAGCTGTGCAGCTTTACAATGCAATAACTCAAAACTAAAGGTGCCTCAAATATCCTGTCGGATACTCAAGGAACCTAAAAACACAATTTAAGTGCCTCAAAGCTCTTCCTCCAACAGTTGGGGTTACTGGAGGAGCATTGACAATATTTGTGGTTCTTGCTGGAACTTATGGGATCCTTGAAGCACTTTGTATTCATTTCAGAGGTTCTGGAATCACCTTTTCACTACCATGAGACCTCGAAGTGCCTTGGGGGAAATTAGAGGAACTTGAATGCTATAAAAGGGTTATTGTGAGATCTTTTAAAATTTAAGTGGTTCCTGGAAGATCTCTTATGTTAAAGTCCGCATCTGGAGGAACCTAATGGTTCTGTGAGGCCAGAATACAATAATTTAGACCATTTCACAAGATGAAACAACACTGGTCCAGAAGCACTTCCTGTTTCAGTTTGTAACTGTTTTCTTAATTTCACATGTAAAGAAAACATCTTAAAGATGTTTGTTTAACTTTTTGACTCAGTTTTAAATGTTCTGTTGGTTGTATTTTATCCTAGCTTTTATGTAGTGTTAAAAAACTGAAACAGGAAGTGCTTCTGGACCAGTGTTGTTTACATCTTGTGAAATGGTCTATCCACAAGTTTCCTACGCCCCATGAGGCCTTGCGTCAAAAGTGGTTTTCCGGTTGGAAGTAAACAAAGCGCGATTTGACATGCTTGACACTCGTTCATTCAACAGTTGACAGTCATTCAAGTTATAGCGATCCAAACTAGCTAACGATGTGGGAACACAACCTCAACGAAATTCAAAAGGGTGAAATAACAGTACCTTTACCGTCCGCAGTAGTTGATTGGGAGTATTATAATAAAATTAATAATCAATAATAATCAAGACAAGGCATGGTGACAGACAGTTGTGTAAGCTGACAAACAATTAAAATAAAAAAATACACTTAGTCATTGTGCTTTGGAGTTTATTCAAAATTATAAATGAATGTGCTACTTGAATACATTACTGGCACATTGTATTCTGTCAACACAGGCTTTGATCCTGAGTTTAGGTGTAACATCAGTAGCGAACAGTGTACATGCTGATAGAGTTTATAGAATATTAAGAATTTAAACAAATGTACACAGGAAGTTTCGTCGTCTTTTGGGAGGTGATGGAAACTACAGTCGTTGGCAGGATCAGAGACGGGCTCTGGCAGGATCACTCAGATTTCGTTTTCAGCTTATGTTCAAAACAATTAGTTTAAGCCACTGAATTAGTTTAGTCCGGTTATACATACAACAGCGAACAGCACATGTTGTCCCTGAGCTCCGTAACGACATCTCTCATAAAGATTTGCGTCTTTAAATAGTAAAATAATTCTCCAAAAAACAGCTAGCCTCTTCGCTAACTAACACACAAAATACCATTGGAATGCTACTTCCGCCGCCTCACCAGAAGTTTCACCCACTTTATTTTTTACAGGAGCGCCCCTCGGAAACTTGTGGATACTTAAGTTTTGTAAAAAAAAAAAAAAAAAAAAATCATAAATATTTTTCATAAATTATACTTCTGATGCAGCTAGTAGTATATAGTTACATTTAATTAGTATAGGCCTATTTTATTGATTCATTTAAAACTTAGAAAAAAAATAGTAAGTAAGCCTAATAATAATTATAATGATAATATGAAGAAGAAGAAGAAGAAGAAGAAGAAGAAGAAGAAGAAGAAGAAGAAGAAGAAGAAGAAGAAGAAGAAATTGTATTCTGTAACGAAACTGCTGCTATAATGGGCTTTATGCCCAGCTGCACTACTTCCTGAACTTCAGCCAGCTTCTTGTTTCCTGTCTGCCATTATTGGCCAAATTGATTAATTCAGGTGTGTCTGATTATTGTTGCCATGACAACTGAGGTCAGGCACACCTGGATTAATCAATTTGGCCAATAACTGCAGACAGGAAACAAGGAGCTGGCTGAAGTTCAGGAAGTAGTGCAGCTGGGCATAAAGTTATCGCTTCAGTGAACCTCGCGCTGCTCGCGCGCAACACAGATCAGCTGATCGTCATCGGATTAGAAAGTAAGGGCTCCGCTCATCAAAGCTTCAGCTGTTTGTTCGGCTCTCCGTTACAAGGTTTGTAAACTCGCCAAAGAAATATAAATACAGAGTCTACTCACTATATACTCAACACATACATATATACACAAACTCTGTTCTTACAGAGTTTACCACTCGTTTATTGCACAGTAGCCTATGTGGTATGACAGTTTGAGCCGCGATGCCAACTAATCTAACGTTAATGAACTAACGTTAAATAATTAATGAAAATCATTGACTTATTGTCTTAGATTGATTTAGTCATTCACTTAAATGTATTCTGTACAACTGTCTTCAAATTGCTGATATAAATTATTAATAAATAATTTCTGCTGTCGACTGTCGTCATTGGCGTTATGAATAACAAGTGGATAGGCGTTAACGTTAGTTTGGTCTGTTTTGTTTATTTACTACAGGTGCCCTGATTCTTTCAAATACCATTTTAAAGCCCTTTACTGGCCAATAATTATTATGTTGTGAATGGATATAATCAGCTTTGTTCTTTTGTTTCCTCAGAAGAACCACTGCATTTCTAAAATCATCTGAACATTTCAGAGGCTACATTGAATTACAGTAAGTTACATGCACCACATTCAAGTAGGCCTACTTTATTACTATGAACCCTTCTGTGTGAATTTGTTTTGTTTGACTGTGTACTTGTGTTTTTTAATCAGTTATTCTCTGAAAATATTCCTTCATGCTCTCAAATCTCATTTACGTTACTCAGAAAAATTACATCACAGATTTGGCGCCAATTATGCTATATGCATTTTTTCTTATACCTTAATCATTTGTATTTGAATATAAAAAAAATTTAACTCTGAATTCTAACTTAAAGTGTAGTCTTTTTAGACAATAAAAGGCTATTATATGGCTTCAGAAGACATGCAACACAACTCGTAACACATGAGTTGTGGACCAATTTTTTCAATTTAATTTTTCATATTTTTTGGATCTTTTCTGTGACATTTTTGGAGATTAACACAATATTTAACCATTTTTACATAAATTGTTGCATTGAATTGAACTAAACAAGTGTACATAAGAATGGTTTCATGAATGATTTACACAGTTTTGTTCTGCTTGTCTCCTGCAGTGAAACTGAATGATGACTGGGGTTGCATTACGCCTGAGATCTGATTTTGGGTTCCACAGACAGAAAGTGAAACAGGTTCGGAAGGTCACAAGGCTATGGAAATTATTTTAAGTTCACAACTATCACTTTAATAACACTGCTGACAGTAATGTTGACTCTTTGCAGGCACCTCGGTAAGCTGAAATACAAGTTTGAACAAGAAAAAAAAATCCTCCTGTAGACATGAAAATCATTGAAGTGCCTGGACCATCCACCAGTAAAGAGGAAAAACAAATGTAAATTGTACTTTTCTAACTCGTTTACCTCACATGTCCCTTGTGAAGATTTTATTAATGATAGCATTTTATGTTGCAGCAAGTAGTTGTGGTCACATTTGTGAAATTCGTGAAATTACACTGGCAAAAAAAGTCCATTGACAACTTAATTTTTTTTAATTAATGTGATGTTTCCATGCATTTTGTTGATGTCTTTTCTTGTATACCCTATTGTATATACAGTACATTGTTGATTATTCATGTTGCTTATGTACTATACTATTTGTTTGTGTATTCTATTCATTGATATTAATCTATTACTAGCTTATTTTCCCAATTGCATGAAAGTGTATCTATTAAAATGGATCTAAAATATGTAATAAACAATTCTTACCTTGTATTTGGTTCAGTTTGTTTATAATAATAGAAGTTAATGCTAACCATAGAAACAACATGAAATAATAAATAAAAATTGGTTCCTGGAGGCATCCAAAGCGGTTCCACACAGTGCTTAATATAAGAGTTCCTCAAGAAACCTGGGTGGTTCCTCAGAGAACTGGCCCTTTTTTAAAGGGTTCCTAGAGGATCTACAGACGGTTCCGCCGGCGTGGCAAAGTGAAGAACCCCAAAAGGTTCCTCCAGGCACCTTTTCTTTTGTGGATAGTTGCATTGCAAGAAAGAACTAACATCTGTGCAATGAAAACAGATAACATGCTTTTCCCATTACATTATACATTGTGCTTTCGCATTGCAATTGCACACTAAACTAGGCATTTTCATATTGAAGAGAAATTATTGCAATAGCCATTCTACTATATGCACGCTGAAATAGTATACCACCACTAACATTCAGAAATAACTGAAGGCAATCATTGCATTTAGATGTTGCATTGTTGCATTAGCTGTTGCTTTGAAATGCATGCAACAACTAACTCATTCCGATGTATATAGAAAATATAGTTACATTGCAAGAAAAAAATTAATTACATGCAATGAAAACAGATGACGTGCTTTTCACATTGCATTATAAATGAACTTACCATGAACTTTCCAAAAATACTCATTGTGTCAGCACAGATACAAAAGGATCCAAAAGCGAAAGGAGTTCAATGCAAAGTCTTTAATGTCCAACAAAAATCAGCTTTCAGATAGCTTAGAACTACAACAGAAATATTCTCAGCATGAATGGTCCATGAAGAAGGCAGCTGAGCAGAGGGAGTTGAGGATGCGGCTCACCACAGCAGGACACAGGCGAACAGGAGACAACAAGGCGTATACTGCTACACAAGACAAGACACAGGTAAGATTTCTTGGACAGCCAAAAATGAGAGCGCGTACTCACACAATAATCCGACATAGAACAGAGAGAACAAACAGCAGAAGTAGACGGAGTAATCAGACAGGACAAGACACAGGTGAGGGCGCAAGGCAGCGAGCCGCTGATTGAGATGATCAGCAGGTGGACCCTGGCAGTAAGTGTGTGCGCAGGAGAGTGCGAGAGATAAGGGTGTAATTAAGTGTGTGTGGTAATATGAAGGAGAGAGAGAACAGAAAAGTACCCCAGATCCTGACACATTGACTCATTCTGATGTTTCATCAGCCAGACAGTGGTCCATATTTGACCTACTTAACATGTTTCTGGCCAAAAAGTCTTTGAACTTGCACTTTCCATAAAACCCTTTCACTCCTTCTGATGTTACGTAAGCAGGACGTCCATATTCGACCTACTTAAAACATTTCTGTCCAAAGAGTTTTTGAACTTGAATTACTTAAAATATTTCTGGCCAAAGAGTCTTTGAACTTGAACTTTCCATAAATACTCTTTGACTCCTTCTGTTGTATCTTAAGAAGGAGAGTCCATATTTGACCTAATTTACATATCTCATTCTGGCCAAAGTATTTTAAAGGGCAAACTTTCATAAGCCTTTGGTCCAAAGAGTCTTTGAACCTGAACTTTCCATAAATCCTCATTGACTCTTTTGAGGTTTTTTTTCAGCCAGAGAGTGGTCAAAATTTGACCTGCTTTTCATATTTTTGGCAAAACAGTCATTTGACTTTTTATACATATTCATCAGCCAGAAAGTAGGTCAAATGTGCTTTGCCCAACTTAACATGTTTCTGGCCAAAGAGACTTTGAACTTTCCATGAATACTCATTGAGTCCTTCTGCTGTTTTGAGTTCTTCTGAGAACTACTTATTGACCCCTTCTTCTGCTGTTTCATGAGCCTTAGTCCTTAGTCTCTAATTATACTCTATACTATACTACTCTATACTACTCTATACTATACTAATTTACTCCTATACTATTTGTTTGTGTATTCTATTCATTGATATTAATCTATTACTAGCTTATTTTCCCAATTGCATGAAAGTGTATCTATTAAAATGGATCTAAAATATGTAATAAACAATTCTTACCTTGTATTTGGTTCAGTTTGTTTATAATAATAGAAGTTAATGCTAACCATAGAAACAACATGAAATAATAAATAAAAATTGGTTCCTGGAGGCATCCAAAGCGGTTCCACACAGTGCTTAATATAAGAGTTCCTCAAGAAACCTGGGTGGTTCCTCAGAGAACTGGCCCTTTTTTAAAGGGTTCCTAGAGGATCTACAGACGGTTCCGCCGGCGTGGCAAAGTGAAGAACCCCAAAAGGTTCCTCCAGGCACCTTTTCTTTTGTGGATAGTTGCATTGCAAGAAAGAACTAACATCTGTGCAATGAAAACAGATAACATGCTTTTCCCATTACATTATACATTGTGCTTTCGCATTGCAATTGCACACTAAACTAGGCATTTTCATATTGAAGAGAAATTATTGCAATAGCCATTCTACTATATGCACGCTGAAATAGTATACCACCACTAACATTCAGAAATAACTGAAGGCAATCATTGCATTTAGATGTTGCATTGTTGCATTAGCTGTTGCTTTGAAATGCATGCAACAACTAACTCATTCCGATGTATATAGAAAATATAGTTACATTGCAAGAAAAAAATTAATTACATGCAATGAAAACAGATGACGTGCTTTTCACATTGCATTATAAATGAACTTACCATGAACTTTCCAAAAATACTCATTGTGTCAGCACAGATACAAAAGGATCCAAAAGCGAAAGGAGTTCAATGCAAAGTCTTTAATGTCCAACAAAAATCAGCTTTCAGATAGCTTAGAACTACAACAGAAATATTCTCAGCATGAATGGTCCATGAAGAAGGCAGCTGAGCAGAGGGAGTTGAGGATGCGGCTCACCACAGCAGGACACAGGCGAACAGGAGACAACAAGGCGTATACTGCTACACAAGACAAGACACAGGTAAGATTTCTTGGACAGCCAAAAATGAGAGCGCGTACTCACACAATAATCCGACATAGAACAGAGAGAACAAACAGCAGAAGTAGACGGAGTAATCAGACAGGACAAGACACAGGTGAGGGCGCAAGGCAGCGAGCCGCTGATTGAGATGATCAGCAGGTGGACCCTGGCAGTAAGTGTGTGCGCAGGAGAGTGCGAGAGATAAGGGTGTAATTAAGTGTGTGTGGTAATATGAAGGAGAGAGAGAACAGAAAAGTACCCCAGATCCTGACACATTGACTCATTCTGATGTTTCATCAGCCAGACAGTGGTCCATATTTGACCTACTTAACATGTTTCTGGCCAAAAAGTCTTTGAACTTGCACTTTCCATAAAACCCTTTCACTCCTTCTGATGTTACGTAAGCAGGACGTCCATATTCGACCTACTTAAAACATTTCTGTCCAAAGAGTTTTTGAACTTGAATTACTTAAAATATTTCTGGCCAAAGAGTCTTTGAACTTGAACTTTCCATAAATACTCTTTGACTCCTTCTGTTGTATCTTAAGAAGGAGAGTCCATATTTGACCTAATTTACATATCTCATTCTGGCCAAAGTATTTTAAAGGGCAAACTTTCATAAGCCTTTGGTCCAAAGAGTCTTTGAACCTGAACTTTCCATAAATCCTCATTGACTCTTTTGAGGTTTTTTTTCAGCCAGAGAGTGGTCAAAATTTGACCTGCTTTTCATATTTTTGGCAAAACAGTCATTTGACTTTTTATACATATTCATCAGCCAGAAAGTAGGTCAAATGTGCTTTGCCCAACTTAACATGTTTCTGGCCAAAGAGACTTTGAACTTTCCATGAATACTCATTGAGTCCTTCTGCTGTTTTGAGTTCTTCTGAGAACTACTTATTGACCCCTTCTTCTGCTGTTTCATGAGCCTTAGTCCTTAGTCTCTAATTATACTCTATACTATACTACTCTATACTACTCTATACTATACTAATTTACTCCTGTCCATATTTGACCTACTTAACCCTCTGATGGTCTTCGAAAAAAGCAACAATTCTGGTCTTCGGGGTCTACTGGACCCCAGACAATATTATTTAATTTAACAGAATAGATAGATTTTAGCAAATATAATTTTACTCTCTTTATTAATGTTTTTACTCAAACATTTGTGTAGTTTTTTTGAGGATTTATGATTTTTTTTTTTATTTCTATAAATAAATAAATATTTATTTAAATAGGATTTTTACAAAAAAACAGCATTTTGTGTTAAATAAACTTTATAAAAGACCCAGATTTCTAAATTTCATTCCTGGGGATACCATGGATAATTTTACAAGGTTGAATGTAAGATTTATGCCTAATTTTTGGAAAAAACAGGTTAAAATTTGTAATAAGTCACTTTATCCACTAGATGGATATTAGAGCTCCACTAGATGGCTATAGAGCTCCACTGGGCCTATAAACTATTTGAATTACTGAAAGATACAGTGGCATGAATAAGTTTTGGCACCCATGCTAAAGTTGCCTAAAAAGAGGAATAAAAAATCATTTTTTGGATATTGATCTTAATGCCTTAATTAGAAAAATAAGGAAAAGTCCAACCTTTAAGGACACCAATTGTCTTTGTGAATGAATAATGTATCATAAATAAATAAATGTTTTTCCTTAAAATACAGGGTGCATAAGTCAGGGCACCCCTATGTTAAATTCCCATAGAGTCAGGCAGATTTTTATTTTTAAAAGCCAGTTATTTCATGGATCCAGGATAATATGCATCCTGATAAAGTTCCCTTGGCCTTTGGAATTAAAATATCCCCACATCATCACACACCTTCCACCACACCTAGAGATTGGCATGGGGTACTTTCCATAAGATCATCTTTCAATGCATATCAAACCAGCTATTAGGCTAACTGAAACCATGCCAATCTCTAGGTGTGGTGGAAGGTGTGTGTGTCACGAGATGAGGTGGTGGAGTGCAAGAGTGCAGGCAGAAGTAGCGGGAGGAATCCAGATTAACAAAGAAACGTATTTATTTTAAACATACAGGCAGGAGGACGGGGTTTCACAGAGGTAACATTCAACATCGACCGACAACCATTGATTAAAACAGAGGGAACTAAATACACAGAATAATCAAACATAATGGGGTGAGAACAGGTGAAACAGATGATGACGAGGAACAGGTGGCTGATGCGGGAGTGAACACGGGATAGGGTGACGAGAGGATCCTGGGAAGTGTAGTGCTGAAGACAAGACAGACTGGTGCAGACAGAGGACTGTGACAGAACTCCCCCCTCCCGGGAGGCGTGACCTCACGCCGCTGAACAGAGGAAGGAGGGGGGACGAACTGGGGCCTGAGAGGGGCGTGGCCAGGGCGAAGCAGGCTGAGGGCGTGGCCAGGGCGGAGCAGGCTGAGGGCGAGACCAGGGCGAAGCAGGCTGAGGGCGTGGCCAGGGCGGAGCAGGCTGAGGGCGTGGCCAGGGCGGAGCAGGCTGAGGGCGTGGCCAGGGCGGAGCAGGCTGAGGGCGAGACCAGGGCGAAGCAGGCTGAGGGCGTGGCCAGGGCGGGGCAGGCTGAAGGCGTGGCCAGGGCGGAGCAGGCTGAGGGCGTGGCCAGGGCGGAGCATGCTGAGGGCGTGGCCAGGGCGGAACAGGCTGAGGGCGTGGCCAGGGCGGAGCAGGCTGAGGGCGTGGCCAGGGCGGAGCAGGCTGAGGGCGTGGCCAGGGCGGAGCAGGCTGAGGGCGTGGCCAGGGCGGAGCAGGCTGAGGGCGAGACCAGGGCGGAGCAGGCTGGACGGTCTCCGGCACAGGCTGGACGGTCTCTGGAGCTGGGCTGGTCGGGCCCAGCGAAGAAGAGAGCTCGGGCTCGGAGAGACTGGACGGAACCAGCAGTGAAGAGCGTTCAGTCTCTGGAGGGCTGGACGGAACCAGCAGTGAAGAGCGTTCAGTCTCTGGAGGGCTGGACGGAACCAGCAGTGAAGAGCATTCAGTCTCTGGAGGGCTGGACGGAACCAGCAGTGAAGAGCATTCAGTCTCTGGAGGGCTGGACGGAACCAGCAGTGAAGAGCATTCAGTCTCTGGAGGGCTAGACGGAACCAGCAGTGAAGAGCATACAGTCTTTAGAGGGCTGGACGGAACCAGCAGTGAAGAGCATTCATTCTCTGGAGGGCTGGACGGAACCAGCAGTGAAGAGCGTTCAGTCTCTGGAGGACTGGACGGAACCAGCAGTGAAGAGCATACTGTCTCTGGAGGGCTGGACGGAACCAGCAGTGAAGAGCATTCAGTCTCTGGAGGGCTGGACGGAACCAGCAGTGAAGAGCATTCAGTCTCTGGAGGGCTGGACGGAACCAGCAGTGAAGAGCATTCATTCTCTGGAGGGCTGGACGGAACCAGCAGTGAAGAGCATACAGTCTTTAGAGGGCTGGACGGAACCAGCAGTGAAGAGCATTCATTCTCTGGAGGGCTGGACGGAACCAGCAGTGAAGAGCATTCAGTTTCTGGCGGGCTGGACGGAACCAGCAGTGAAGAGAATTCAGTCTCTGGATGGCTGGACGGAACCAGCAGTGAAGAGCATATAGTCTCTGGAGGGCTGGACGGAACCAGCAGTGAAGAGCATACAGTCTCTGGAGGGCTGGACGGAACCAGCAGTGAAGAGCATTCAGTCTCTGGAGGGCTGGACGGAACCAGCAGTGAAGAACATTCAGTCTCTGGAGAGCTGGACGGAACCAGCGGTGAAGAGCATTCAGTCTCTGGAGAGCTGGACGGAACCAGCGGTGAAGAGCATTCAGTCTCTGGAGAGCTGGACGGGACCAGCGGTGAAGAGCACTCAATCTCTGGAGAGCTGGACGGAACCAGCGGTGAAGAGCATTCAGTCTCTGGAGAGCTGGACGGAACCAGCGGTGAAGAGCGTTCAATCTCTGGAGAGCTGGACGGAACCAGCGGTGAAGAGCATTCAGTCTCTGGAGAGCTGGACGGAACCAGCGGTGAAGAGCATTCAGTCTCTGGAGAGCTGGACGAAACCAGCGGTGAAGAGCATTCAGTCTCTGGAGAGCTGGACGGAACCAGCGGTGAAGAGCATTCAGTCTCTGGAGAGCTGGACGGAACCAGCGGTGAAAAGCATTCAGTCTCTGGAGAGCTGGACGGAACCAGCGGTGAAGAGCATTCAGTCTCTGGGGAGCTGGACGGAACCAGCGGTGAAGAGCGTTCAATCTCTGGAGAGCTGGACGGAACCAGCGGTGATGAGCATTCAGTCTCTGGAGAGCTGGACGGAACCAGCGGTAAAGAGCATTCAGTCTCTGGAGAGCTGGACGGAACCAGCGGTGAAGAGCATTCAGTCTCTGGAGAGCTGGACGGAACCAGCGGTGAAGAGCATTCAGTCTCTGGAGAGCTGGACAGAACCAGCGGTGAAGAGCATTCAGTCTCTGGAGAGCTGGACGGGACCAGCGGTGAAGAGCATTCAATCTCTGGAGAGCTGGACGGAACCAGCGGTGAAGAGCATTCAGTCTCTGGGGAGCTGGACGGAACCAGCAGTGAAGAGCGTTCAATCTCTGGAGAGCTGGACGGAACCAGCGGTGAAGAGCATTCAGTCTCTGGAGAGCTGGACGGGGCCAGCGGTGAAGAGCATTCAGTCTCTGGAGAGCTGGACGGAACCAGCAGTGAAGAGCATTCAGTCTCTGGAGAGCTGGACGGAACCAGCGGTGAAGAGCATTCAATCTCTGGAGAGCTGGACGGAACCAGCGGTGAAGAGCATTCAATCTCTGGAGAGCTAGACGGAACCAGCGGTGAAGAGCATTCAATCTCTGGAGAGCTGGACGGAACCAGCGGTGAAGAGCATTCAATCTCTGGAGAGCTGGACGGAACCAGCGGTGAAGAGCATTCAATCTCTGGAGAGCTGGACGGAACCAGCGGTGAAGAGCATTCAGTCTCTGGGGAGCTGGACGGAACCAGCAGTGAAGAGCGTTCAATCTCTGGAGAGCTGGACGGAACCAGCGGTGAAGAGCATTCAGTCTCTGGAGAGCTGGACGGGACCAGCGGTGAAGAGCATTCAGTCTCTGGAGAGCTGGACGGAACCAGCAGTGAAGAGCATTTAGTCTCTGGAGAGCTGGACGGGACCAGCGGTGAAGAGCATTCAATCTCTGGAGAGCTGGACGGAACCAGCGGTGAAGAGCATTCAGTCTCTGGAGAGCTGGACGGGACCAGCGGTGAAGAGCATTCAATCTCTGGAGAGCTGGACGGAACCAGCGGTGAAGAGAGTTCCGGCTTGGGAGGGCTGACGGTGAGCGCGGGCTCGGCAGGGCTGACGGTGACCAGAGAAGATGAGGGCTCAGGTTTTGGAGTGGTGCTGGTGACTTGCCTCACGGAGAATGGGGATCCACAGCACACCCGCACCCACTCCACACAGGCGAGGAAATTATCTTCTGGACCGCTCCCTGGGAGGCGTGCCCGGGACCGCTCGCTGAGGCCGGCGATGTAGAAAACACACAGCGAGTGGTCCGAATAGTGAGTGAGGCACGCCAACTCCAGAAAGTCCCTGGTATGGGACTCCAGGGAGCGGTCTTCCTGGTGCAGACAGAGGAGGCGTACCGCTGGAAGGTCCATAATGCTCAGATTTCTTTAGTGGTCGGTCGATCTGTCACGAGATGAGGTGGTGGAGTGCAAGAGTGCAGGCAGAAGTAGCGGGAGGAATCCAGATTAACAAAGAAACGTATTTATTTTAAACATACAGGCAGGAGGACGGGGTTTCACAGAGGTAACATTCAACATCGACCGACAACCATTGATTAAAACAGAGGGAACTAAATACACAGAATAATCAAACATAATGGGGTGAGAACAGGTGAAACAGATGATGATGACGAGGAACAGGTGGCTGATGCGGGAGTGAACACGGGATAGGGTGACGAGAGGATCCTGGGAAGTGTAGTGCTGAAGACAAGACAGACTGGTGCAGACAGAGGACTGTGACAGTGTGATGATGTGGGGATATTTTAATTCCAAAGGCCAAGGGAACTTTATCAGGATGCATATTATCCTGGATCCATGAAATAACTGGCTTTTAAAAATAAAAATCTGCCTGACTCTATGGGAATTTAACATAGGGGTGCCCTGACTTGTGCACCCTGTATTTTAAGGAAAAACATTTATTTATTTATGATACATTATTCATTCACAAAGAAAATTGGTGTCCTTAAGGGTTGGACTTTTCCTCATTTTTCTAATTAAGGCATTAAGATCAATATCCAAAAGATGATTTTTTATTCCTCTTTTTAGGCAAATTTAGCATGGGTGCCAAAACTTATTCATACCACTGTATAGTTTCTAAAGTTGGATTCAGTTGGATTCATATCTAAATATTATAAAATCACAATTATAGCAAAAATAAAATACTTTTTGTCAAAGTTTAGCATTTGTTTTTGTACTGAAAAAACAACAATTTTTCAATAATGTTACATTATGATTAGAATCAAACCTGAACAACATGTTACAAAGAGAAATGTTGGAGTCTTGAGATTTTTATTATTTATTTCAACTGAACAGCAATAACAAATTAGCAAATAAAGCAGTAAAAATTAAATATTTTGTAAAAAAAAAAAAAAAAAATTAAATTGGGAAGAAAATCGAACAACTAGGAACAATAGTTTGGAACAATAGAACAGTTGGTCTAATCTCTTTTATCTTTTTTATAGCCTTACAAATGTATTCCTGTGTGTGTGTGTGTGTGTGTGTGCACATTTTCAATGTGTCTTAGTCTTACCAATTTATTTTTGCGGTGGTTCTGCATTTGAGAGTATTTTATTTTACAAATGATAAGAGAACAGTTTTTATAGTCTGTATGTGTTCCTGTACATTGTATTTGCATGTTTATAATAATAGAAGTTAATGCTAACCATAGAAACAACATGAAATAATAATAAATAAATAAATAAAAATTGGTTCCTGGAGGCACCCAAAGCGGTTCCACACAGTGCTTAATATAAGAGTTCCTCAGGAAACCTGGGTGGTTCCTCAGAGAACTGGCCCTTTTTTAAAGGGTTCCTAGAGGATCTACAGACGGTTCCGCCGGCGTGGCAAAGTGAAGAACCCCAAAAGGTTCCTGCAGGCACCTTTTCTTTTTACAGTGCGATGTGCATAGAGCACATGTGCATAGTTGCATTGCAAGAAAGAACTAACATCTGTGCAATGAAAACAGATAACGTGCTTTTCCCATTACATTATACATTGTGCTTTCGCATTGCAATTGCACACTAAACTAGGCATTTTCATATTGAAGAGAAATTATTGCAATAGCCATTCTACTATATGTACGCTGAAATAGTATACCACCATTAACATTCAGAAATAACTGAAGGAAATCATTGCATTTAGATGTTGCATTGTTGCATTAGCTGTTGCTTTGAAATGCATGCAACAACTAACTCATTCCGATGTGCATAGAAAATATAGTTACATTGCAAGAAAAAAATAAATTACATGCAATGAAAACAGATGACGTGCTTTTCCCATTGCATTATAAATGAACTTACCATGAACTTTCCAAAAATACTCATTGACTCATTCTGATGTTTCATCAGCCAGACAGTGGTCCATATTTGACCTACTTAACATGTTTCTGGCCAAAAAGTCTTTGAACTTGCACTTTCCATAAAACCCTTTCACTCCTTCTGATGTTACTTAAGCAGGACGTCCATATTTGAGCTACTTAAAACATTTCTGTCCAAAGAGTTTTTGAACTTGAATTACTTAAAATATTTCTGGCCAAAGTCTTTGATCTTGAACTTTCCATAAAAACTCTTTGACTCCTTCTGTTGTATCTTAAGAAGGAGAGTCCATATTTGACCTAATTTACATATCTCATTCTGGCCAAAGTCTTTTAAAGGGCAAACTTTCATAAGCCTTTGGTCCAAAGAGTCTTTGAACCTGAACTTTCCATAAATCCTCATTTACTTTTTTGATGTTTTTTTCAGCCAGAGAGTGGTCAAAATTTGACCTGCTTTTCATATTTTTGGCAAAACAGTCATTTGACTTTTTATACATATTCATCAGCCAGAAAGTAGGTCAAATGTGCTTTGCCCAACTTAACATGTTTCTGGCCAAAGAGTCTTTGAACTTGAACTTTCCATGAATACTCATTGAGTCCTTCTGCTGTTTTGAGTTCTTCTGAGAACTACTTATTGACCCCTTCTGCTGCTGTTTCGTGAGCCTTAGTCCTTAGTCTCTAATTATACTCTTTTACTCCTGTCCATATTTGACCTACTTAACCCTCTGATGGTCTTCAAAAAAAGCAACAATTCTGGTCTTTGGGGTCTACTGGACCCCAGACAATATTATTTAATTTTGTAACAGAATAGTATATATATTTTTTTTTAACAAATATCATTTTACTCTCTTTATTAATGTTTTTACTCAACATTTGTGTAGTTTTTTGAGGATTTATGATTTTTTTTATTTATTTCTATAAATAAATAAATAAATAAATATTTATTTAAATAGGATTTTTACAAAAAAACAGCATTTTGTGTTAAATAAACTTTATAAAAGACCCAGATTTCTAACTTTCATTCCTGGGGATACCATGGATAATTTTACAAGGTTGAATGTAAGATTTATGCCTAATTTTTGGAAAAAACAGGTTAAAATTTGTAATAAGTCACTTTCTCCACTAGATGGCTATAGAGCTCCACTAGATGGCTATAGAGCTCCACTGGGCCTATAAACTATTTGAATTACTGAAAGATACAGTGGTATGAATAAGTTTTGGCACCCATGCTAAAGTTGCCTAAAAAGAGGAATAAAAAATCATCTTTTGGATATTGATATTAATGCCTTAATTAGAAAAATAAGGAAAAGTCCAACCTTTAAGGACACCAATTTTCTTTGTGAATGAATAATGTATCATAAATAAATAAATGTTTTTCCTTAAAATACAGGGTGCATAAGTCAGGGCACCCCTATGTTAAATTCCCATAAAGTCAGGCAGATTTTTATTTTTAAAAGCCAGTTATTTCATGGATCCAGGATAATATGCATCCTGATAAAGTTCCCTTGGCCTTTGGAATTAAAATATCCCCACATCATCACACACCTTCCACCACACCTAGAGATTGGCATGGGGTACTTTCCATAAGATCATCTTTCAATGCATATCAAACCAGCTATTAGGCTAACTGAAGTAAAACCATGCCAATCTCTAGGTGTGGTGGAAGGTGTGTGATGATGTGGGGATATTTTAATTACAAAGGCCAAGGGAACTTTATCAGGATGCATATTATCCTGGGTCCATGAAATAACTGGCTTTTAAAAATAAAAATCTGCCTGACTCTATGGGAATTTAACATAGGGGTGCCCTGACTTATGCACCCTGTATTTTAAGGAAAAACATTTATTTATTTATGATACATTATTCATTCACAAAGAAAATTGGTTTCCTTAAGGGTTGGACTTTTCCTAATTTTTCTAATTAAGGGATTAAGATCAATATCCAAAAGATGATTTTTTTATTCCTCTTTTTAGGCAACTTTAGCATGGGTGCCAAAACTTATTCATACCACTGTATAGTTTCTAAAGTTGGATTCAGTTGGATTCATATCTAAATATTATAAAATCACAATTATAGAAAAAATAAAATACTTTTTGTCAAAGTTTAGCATTTGTTTTTGTACTGAAAAAACAAAAATTTTTCAATAATGTTACATTATGATTAGAATCAAACCTGAACAACATGTTACAAAGAGAAATGTTGGAGTCTTGAGATTTGATCATTTATTTCAACTGAACAACAATAACAAATTAGCAAATAAAGCAGTAAAAATAAAATATTTGTAAAAAAAAAAAAAAAATTTAATTGGGAAGAAAATCGAACAACTAGGAACAATAGTTTGGAACAATAGAACAGTTGGTCTAATCTCTTTTATCTTTTTTATAGCCTTACAAATGTATTTCTGTGTGTGTGTGTGTGTGTGTGTGTGTGTGTGTGTGTGTGCACATTTTCAATGTGTCTTAGTGTTACCAATTTATTTTTGCGGTGGTTCTGCATTTTAGAGTATTTTATTTTACAAATGATAAAAGAACAGTTTTTATAGTCTGTATGTGTTCCTGTACATTGTATTCCTCTATATGTGTTTGTGTGTGTGTGCATGTGTGTGAGCATGATCATTTTGGATTGTGGATGTTTTTTGCATTGTTGGAAGTGTGCCACCTAATTTCTGTCATTTCTGTCTGTGTTCTGCGTTATTTCTGATTTTGATGATGAATTATGATGATTAATGATGATCTATTTTGAGTCCAATGATAAATAAATATTTATTTATTAATTTATAGATATTTAAAAGATATCATTAATCCTCCAAAAACTGCATAAATGTTGAGTAAAAACATTAATAAACAGTAAAATAATATTTGTATATAAAAAAACTATTGTTCTGTTACAAAATTAAATATTATTTTTTTGGGGTCCAATGGACCCCGAAGACCACGAGTGTGACTATTTTTGTCACGCCTACATAGAAACAGATAGAATTCCATTTTAATTTTTTTTAGACAGTGTTAAGAGCCGTAGGAAGTTTCATACCATTTGGAAAAAGAGAACATTTTTTTTAATTCAAGCAAAAGTCATTTGGGGTCCAGCAGACCCCGAAGACATATTTTTTTCCAAACAGTCTTTGAACTTGAACTTTCCACCGATTAACTCCTTTGATGTTTTTTTTCAGCCAGACAGTGGTCCATATTTGACCTACTTAACATATTTCTTGCCAATTTCTTTTAAAAGGCTAACTTACTATGCAAACTCATAGACATATTTTGATGTTACTTCAACCATAGATTAGACTATATTTGACCTTACGAACACATGTCTAGATGTTTTCTGAACTCCTTCTGATGTTTCATCAGCGAGACAGTGGTCCATGATTGACCTACTTTTTACTATTTCTGGCAAAAGTCTTTGAATTTGAACTTTCCATAAATAACTCATTAACTCCTTTGATGTTTTTTACAGCCAGACTTTGGCCCATATTTTACCTACTTAACAAATTTCTGTCCAAAGAGTCTTTAACCTTGAACTTTCCATAAATACTCATTAGCGCCTTTCTGGACACTCAAAGCGCTTCACATAGAGGGGGGAATCTCCTCAACCACCACCAGTGTGCAGCATCCACCTGGATGATGCGACGGCTGCCATAGTGCGCCAGAACGCTCACCACACACCAGCTTACTGGTGGAGAGGAGACAGTGATGAAGCCAATTGGTATATATGGGGATGATTAGGAGGCCATGATGGACAGAGGCCACTGGGCATATTTGGCCAGGATGCCGGGGTTACACCCCTACTCTTTCGAAAGACATCCTGGGATTTTTAATGACCACAGAGAGTCAGGACCTCGGTTTAACGTCTCATCTGAAGGACGGTGCTCTTTTGACAGTACAGTATCCCCATTACTATACTGGGGCGTTAGGACCCACACAGACCACAGGGTGAGCACCCCCTGCTGGCCTCACTAACACCTCTTCCAGCAGCGACCTGGCTTTCTCAGAAGGTCTCCCATCCAGGTACTAACCAGGCTCAGCCCTGCTTAGCTTCAGTGGGCAACCAGTCTTGGGCTACAGGGTGATATGGCTGCTGGCAAACTGCCAGACCTACGTAAAAATAATACTGTCCAAAGAGTCTTTGTACTTGAACTTTCCATAAACACTTATTGAGTCCTTCTGCTGTTTCATCAGCCAGACAGTGGTCCCGTATTTGACCTACTTAACATGTTTCGGGCCAAAGAGTCTTTGAACTCGAACTTTCCATAAATACTCATTGAGTCCTTCTGCTGTTTTGAGTCCTTCTGAGAACTACTCATTGAGTCCTTCTGCTGCTGTTCATGAGCCTTAGTCCTTAATCTCTATTCTTACTCATTTACTCCTTTCCATATTTGACCTACTTAACATATTTCTGAATTTGATCTTTCCATAAATACTCTTTGACTCCTTCCGATGTTTCTTAAGCAGGAGCGAGCGTCCATATTTGACCTACTTAACATATTTCTTGCCAAATTCTTTTAAAAGGCTAACTTACTATGCACATTCATAGACAACTTTTACTTCAACCATAGATTAGACCATATCTGACCTTATGAACACATGTTCAGATGTTTTCTGAACTTCTTCTGATGTTTCATCAGCCAGACAGTTGTCCATGATTGACCTACTTTTACATATTTCTGGCAAAAGTCTTTGAATTTGAACTTTCCCTAACTAACTCATTAACTCCTTTGATGTTTTTTACAGCCAGACTGGTCCATATTTGAGCTACTTAACAAATTTCTGTTCAAAGAGTCTTTGACCTTGAACTTTCCATAAATACTCATTAACCCCATTGATGTATTTTTTTTTCAGCCAGACAGTGGTCCATGTTTGACCTACTTAAAATATTTCTGTCCAAAGAGTCTTTGAACTTGAACTTTCCAAAAACACTCATTAACTCCTTTGATGTTTTTTTTTCATTCAGAGAGTTGTCAATATTTGACCTACTTGACATATTTGTTGCCAAATTCTTTTAAAAGGCTAACTTACAATGCAAACTCATAGATATCTTTTGATGTTACTTCAACCATAGATTAGACCATGTTTGACCTTATGAACACATGTCGTCTCTGGTTACGTATGTAACCTTAGTTCCCTGAAGGGAACGAGACGCTGCGTGTAAACGCCGTGGGAACGCCTCTGCGTGATGAGTCATGAAGCACGTATGAAATCTGTCCAATGGGGAGACGGAACGTCATAGGCGGGGTGACGTATCGACCAGGAAACTATAAAGCATCCCCGAAACACAAGCGCAACAGCTTCTGATAAGACTGAAGCAAGCGCTCACGGGCATGCTGGGAGTATGGCATGGACACGCAGCGTCTCGTTCCCTTCAGGGAACTAAGGTTACATACGTAACCAGAGACGTTCCCATTCAGGGAACTTCGAGCTGCGTGTAAACGCCGTGGGAACGCTAATACCAACGTCGCCATGCGAGCAGGTGTCCGTTGTATGAATATCAGAGAGCACATTCTGACGAAAGCATCTGCGCCCCTGGGGTGGAGCTGAAGTCCAGATGGTAAAACTTCACAAATGTGTGTGGTGAAGACCATCCTGCCGCCTCACAGATGTCACACAAGGGAACTCCTGATAATAATGCCTTAGAGGCAGCCATACTCCGGGTTGAATGAGCCCGGACAGCCAAGGGAGAAGGCTCATGAGCAAGTGAAATGACTCATAAGCAAGTGAAATGGCCTCGACCACCCACTTACTCATTCTCTGCTTAGACGCCGCAGAACCTCTATTAGGAGGCCCAAAGCAGACAAATAATTGTTCTGATTTCCTCCACAGGGCAGCTCTATGGACATACACGTCTAAGGCCCTCACCGGGCAGAGCAGATTTAGTTTCTCCTGGTCTGGTGTCCGAAACGGAGGAGGACAGAAGGCCTGTAGCACTATAGGTTTGACAACCGTAGTTGGAACCTTCGGAACATACCCCGGTCTAGGGAGGATGAAAGCCTTCACCATACCGGGAGCAAATTCCAAGCACGAGGGGGAAACCGACAGCGCCTGAATATCTCCAATCCTCTTTAGGGAAGAGATGGCTAGGAGAAAGATGGTTTTGAGAGTAACAAACTTCTCAGGCACCTCATCAATGGGCTCGAAAGGGGCTAAACAGAGCCCCTCCAACACAACCGCTAGATCCCAGGTCGGTACCCTCGTACGCACTACCGGCCTCAGCCTCAGGATACCACGAAGGAAACGGGTTACCAGGGTATGTCTCCCAAGAGAAGCTCCACTCAAAGGAACATGGTAAGCGGATAGGGCCGCCACGTACACCTTTAGTGTGGAGTACGATAACCCTGTGGAGAAGCGTTCCTGAAGGAATTCCAGCACTGCCGACAACGGGCAGTTAACTGGATCCAACTGTCGCTCTCCACACCAAGAGGTGAACAGTTTCCACCTCAAGGCATACAACTTCCTCGTGGATGGGGCTCTGGACTGGAGGATGGTCTCCACGACCTCAGTCGAGAGACCCGAATCTATGAGCTGGGCCCCCTCAGAGGCCAAGCCCACAACCTCCACAGTTCCGGACGGGGGTGGAGTATCCCCCCGTCTGCTTGAGACAGAAGGTCCCTCCTGACCGGAATCTCCAGAGGAGGACCCTCGAGAAGGGAAATCAGGTCCGCAAACCATACCCTGGTTGGCCAGTGGGGGGCCACCAGAAGTACACTGACCCCCTCCTGGCGAATCCTTTCCAGAACCCCTGGGAGCAGAGCAACCGGGGGAAATGCGTACAGGGGTGCCCTCGGCCACTCCTGTACCAACGCATCCAGCCCCAATGGAGCTGGAGGACTCAGGGAAAACCACAGCGGGCAGTGTGAATTCTCCCTGGATGCAAAGAGGTCCACTTCGGCCCGACCGAAGTGCCTCCAAAGGAGCTCCACCACCTCGGGGTGAAGTCTCCACTCCCCGGGCCTCGGCCCCTGCCTCGACAGGATGTCCGCTCCCCGATTTAAGTATCCTGGGATATAAATCGCTCTCAGCGACCGAAGTTTCCCCTGGGACCACAACAGGATCTGGCGCGCCAGCTTGTACAATGGACGTGAGCGCAGACCCCCCTGGTGGTTTATGTAAGAGACCACAGACATGTTGTCTGACCGGACAAGAACATGATGATCTCTGAGGTCTGGGAGAAAGTGTTTCAGAGCCTGAAACACCGCCATCATCTCTAGACAATTTATATGCCATCGGAGATGATGGTCTTGCCACAGCCCGCGGGCCGAGCGACCACTCATGATCGCTCCCCAACCCGTGAGAGAGGCATCCGTCGTCACCGTTACCCGGCGACACGGGGCTCCCAGCGCAGGTCCCAGGGACAGGAACCAAGGTTCTTTCCACATAGCCAGGGCACGGAGACCACGTCGCGTGACCTTGATCTTGCGGAGCGGGTTTCCCCTCGGGGAGAACCCCTTGGTCCTGAGCCACCACTGTAGTGGTCTCATGTACAGCAGGCCGCACGGTAACACGTTGGATGCTGCTGCCATCAGACCCAGAATTCTCTGGAATTCCTTTACAGTGAGTGACTGGCCTAGCTTCACTTGCTTGACAGTTGAGATAATCGAGGCTATACGAGCCGGCGACAGACGTGCCTGCATCGTCGTCGAATCCCATACCACGCCTAGAAAAGTGGTCCGCTGAACTGGCGAAAGCACACTCTTCTTGGCGTTGAGTCTCAACCCCAACCTTCTGATGTGGGCGAGGACAGCATCTCGATGCCGAATCGCCTGATGCTCCGATTGAGCCAGAATCAACCAATCGTCGATGTAATTTAAAATGCGAATGCCCTGGAGACGCAGCGGAGCCAAGGCCGCGTCCATGCATTTCGTGAAGGTTCGAGGAGATAACGCTAGGCCGAATGGAAGGACCCGATATTGGTACGCTTCGCCCCCAAAAGCGAACCTCAGGAACTTCCGATGTTGCGGAAGGATGGAGATATGGAAGTACGCGTCTTTTAGGTCTATCGTGACAAACCAGTCCTCGGACCTGATCTGTGACACGATCTGCTTGAGAGTTAGCATTTTGAACTTGAGCTTCCCTACTGACCGATTTAAGAGGCGCAGGTCTAAAATCGGATGCAGCCCCCCATCCTTCTTTGGAACAATGAAGTATCGGCTGTAATACCCCAGCTCTCTGTCGGGAGGAAGAACTCGTTCTATCGCCCCCTTCAGAAACAGAGCTTTCACCTCTTGTTCCATAACCAGAGCCTGCTCGGGGGTCACCACTGTGGGCAAAACCCCCCGAAAACGAGGTGGACGCGACCTGAACTGGATCGCGTACCCACGTTCGATAGTCTGCAGGACCCAACGAGATATATTTGGAAGACTTCCCCATTCTACCAGAAATTCTACTAAGGGTACCAGTCTCTCGAGACTGGCCTCTGGAGTAGTTTTTAAAACAGAAACAGCGCCCTGTGACCGCGCACAGGCAGGGTTTAACGACCGTTCTGTATCGCTCCTCGAAGCAAACGAGCGTCCCTCGGGAAATCGCTCGCTGGGACCGTCTGCGCCCCCCATTACAGGCAGGGTTGGCAGAACGGACCCCTGAGGGCACCGAGAGAGAGCGGGCGCCGGATTCAGCGGCGAACACCTCTGTCTCACGGTGGGGACCACCCTCAGTAGCCTGACACCAGTGGCGTCAGGGCTTCTTCGACGAGGCCTTCCTGGCGACAATAACCGTCCTCAGATCGGTTCTGTCCCGGGAAGACCTCGCCTGAGAACGCCGCGTCTCGGCCCAGTTTTGCTGGGGAGGAGCCCGAGACGCGACACTCTTCTTCTGCTGCGCCCTATGCGTGGAACCCGACGGGCGGGGCTGCTCTCGCCCAGCAGCCCCAGAAGGATGAGTACGGAGGGGGAGACATTTCTGGAGCGCCGCTGCCTGCTTTCTTCCTTCTTGGAATCTTTCAATTACTGCGTTCACAGAACCACCAAAAAGACCTTCGGTCGACAGCGGCGCATCCAGGAGAAAAGCTTTATCTCTCTCCTTCATATTAGACAAATTTAGCCACAAATGCCTCTCCGTGGCCACCAGGGCTGCCATAGACCGGCCGACTGATCTGGCCGTCTCCTTGGTGGCACGGAGAGAAATATCTGCCGCCTGACGCAGCTCTTTAATCACGTCAGTGCTGACGACCTCCCCCTCGCTCATATCCTTCAGCAGATCTGCTTGATACGCCTGGAGAATGGCCATCGTATGCAAGCAAGATGCTGCCTGTCCCGCCGCTGAATAAGCTTTGCCCACCAAAACCGAAGTATTTCTGAGTGGCTTGGTGGGCAACGCCGGTGTTTTAAAAGACAATGCCGTCTCAGGAGAAAGATGGCTCGCCAAAACTTCCTCCATCCTCGGCATCGCCCCATAACCCTGCCTCCTAGACCCAGCAATATTGGAATAAGTCGTGGTCTGGTGTGTCAAAATTCTAGCTGACACTGGTTTGTTCCACGATCTACACACCTCGGTGTGTAGATTGGGAAAGAAGGGCAAACACCAGCGCGGAGGTAGTGAGTGTGACGCTAAAAATCTCTCATCCATTTTACTCTTCACCCTCGACTCTTGTTTCTCAACTGGCCATTCAATGCTTAATTTTTCTACAGCCCGAGTCAAAACCTCCATCAGCTCTACATTCGCGGGAGACTGGGATGGCGAGTCCCCGATCTCCACTGAGTCCATCGACTCTGCATCCACACTTTCAACATCCAGCTCCTCAGAACTGGATAATTGAAGCGATGGCGCCTCAGCCCGGGCAGGAGAAACCGCAGCGCGGACCCCCGCAGCGAGATCTGAGGCACTGGATCTACCAGGTAAGGGCAGAGAAAGGGCGGAGCCCGTCTCCATCCCCGCTGATAGATCCATCTGCGATCCCCACGACGCAAGCCTTCGCTGTGCCTCGGCAGCAGCGGGACCCGAGCCGCGGGGAGCGCGCACCGAACCACTCTCCTCGAAGAGTGCCCGGCGGGAGCGGAGTGTCTTCATGGGCAGACACTCGCAATGCTCACAGCCAGCCCCCTCGAGAGCCGACTGAGCATGCTGCACTCCCAAACAAGCAACACACAGATCGTGAGTATCCCCACCCGTGATACACTTTCTGAAATGCTGTTGTTTGCTCGCCATTTTCACTTATATATTTATAATACAATATTTTCAGACAGACAAATTCATACATAGAGCGCTTGTGAAGACTCAGAAGCTGTTGCGCTTGTGTTTCGGGGATGCTTTATAGTTTCCTGGTCGATACGTCACCCCGCCTATGACGTTCCGTCTCGCCATTGGACAGATTTCATACGTGCTTCATGACTCGTCACGCAGAGGCGTTCCCACGGCGTTTACACGCAGCTCGAAGTTCCCTGAATGGGAACTAGATCTTTTCTGAACTCCTTCTGGTGTTTCATCAACCAGACAGTGGCCCATTTTTGACCTATAACAAATTTCTGTCCAAAGAGTCTTTGACCTTGAACTTTCCACAAATACTCATTAACTCCTTTGATGTTTTTTTTTCAGCCAGACAGTGGTCCATGTTTGACCAACTAAAAATATTTCTGTCCAAAGAATCTTTGAACTTGAACTTTCCATAACTACTTATTGAGTCCTTCTGCTGTTTCATCAGCCAGACAGTGGTCCATATTTGACCTACTTAACATGTTTCTGGTCAAAGTGTCTTTGAACTTGAACTTTCCATAAATACTCATTAACTCCTTTGATGTTTTTTTTTCCAGACAGACAGTGGTCCATATTTGACCAACTTAACAAATTTCTGTCGAATGAGTCTTTGACCTTGAACTTTCCATAAATACTCATTAACTCCTTTGATGTTTTTTTTCCAGACAGACAGTGGTCCATATTTGACCTACTTCACATGTTTCTGGCCAAAGAGTCTTTGAACTTGAACTTTCCATAAATACTCTTTGTAGTCCTTCTGCTGTTTTGAGTCCTTCTGAGAATTACTTATTGAGTCCTTCTGCTGCTGTTTCATGAGCAATGAGCAATCAACCTCAATCTCTTTTTATATTCATTTACTCCTGTCCATATTTGACCTACTTAACATATTTTTTCCAAAGAGTCTTTGAAATTGAACTTTCCATAAACACTCATTGATGTTTAATTGATTGACGCAATCTGATGTTTCATCTGACAGACAGTGGTCCATGATTGACCTGCTTAACATATTTCTGGGAAAAGAGTCTTTGAACTTGAACTTTACATATATACTCATAGACTCCTACTAATGTTTCATGAGCCAGACAGTGGTCAATATTTGACTTACTTAACATGTTTCTGGCCAAAGAATCTTTAAACTTGAACTTTCCATAACTACTTATTGAGTCCTTCTGCTGTTTCATCAGCTAAACGGTGGTCCATATTTGACCTACTTAACATGTTTCTGGTCAAAGTGTCTTTGAACTTGAACTTATAAATACTTATTGAGTCCTTCTGCTGTTTTGATTCCTTCTGAGAACTATTTATTGAGTCATTCTGCTGCTGTTTCATGAGCATTAGTCCTTATTCTCTATTTATACTCATTTACTCCTGACCATATTTGACCTACTTAATAAATGTTTTCCAAAGAGTCTTGGAACTTGAACATTCCATAACTACTTATTGAGTCCTTCTGTTGTTTCATCAGCCAGACAGTGGTCCATAGTTAACCTACTTAACATGTTTCTGGCCAAAGAGTCTTTGAACTTGAACTTTCCATATTTACTCATTGTAGTCCTTCTGCTGTTTTGAGTCCTTCTGAGAACTACTTATTGAGTCCTTCTGCTGCTTCTTGAGCAATCAACCACAATCTCTTTTTATACTCATTTACTCCTGTCCATATTTGACCTATACTTAACATATTTTTTTTCCAAAGAGTCTTTGAACTTGAACTTTCCATAAATACCCATTAACTCCTTTGATGTTTTTTTCAGCCAGACAGTGCTCCATATTTGACCCACTTAACAAATTTCTGTCCAAAGAGTCTTTGACCTTGAGATTTCCATAAATACTCATTAACTCCTTCAATGTTTTTTTTTCCCAGACAGACAGTGGTCCATATTTGACCTACTTAACAAATTTCTGTCCAAAGAGTTTTTGACCTTGACCTTTCCATAAATACTCATTAACTCCTTTGATGTTTTTTTTCCTAGCCAGACAGTGGTCCATATGTGACCTACTTCACATGTTTCTGGCCAAAGAGTCTTTGAACTTGAACTTTCCATAAATACTCTTTGTAGTCCTTTCTGCTGTTTTGAGTCCTTCTGAGAATTACTTATTGAGTCCTTGTGCTGCTGTTTCATGAGCAATCAACCTCAATCTCTTTTTATACTCATTTACTCCTGTCCATATTTGACCTACTTAACATATTTTTTCCAAAGAGTCTTTGAAATTGAACTTTCCATAAACACTCATTGATGTTTGATTGATTGACGCAATCTGATGTTTCATCTGACAGACAGTGGTCCAAGATTGACCTGCTTAACATATTTCTGGGAAAAGAGTCTTTGAACTTGAACTTTACATATATACTCATAGACTCCTACTAATGTTTCATGAGCCAGACAGTGGTCAATATTTGACCTACTTAACATGTTTCTGGCCAAAGAGTCTTTGAACTTGAACTTTCCATAATACTCATTGAGTCCTTCTGATGTTTCTTAAGCAGGAGAGTCCATATTTAACCTTAACTTATTTCTGGCCATGGTAAGATGAAACATCAGATTGAGTCAATGAGTGTTTTTGGAAAATTCAAGTTCAAAGACTCTATGGACAGAAATATTTTAAGTAGGTCAAATATGGACCCCTATCTATAGTTTATTTAACATCAGGAGTCTATAAGTTTCTATTGGTTAGTATCTTTTGACGATTCTTTGACTGGAAATGAGTTCCGTCGGTCAATATGAAAACTCTATATGGCTTAGAAAGCATCAGAAGGAGTCTATATGTATAGAAAGTTAAAGATTAAGTACCCTTGGGCCAGAAATATGTTCAGTCAGCCCGTTCTCATCCCAAGATGTCATCTAACTGACGCTTTTGACCATACGTCAACATCCGATGTTTTAGGGCACCCTTTAACGTCAGTTAGATGACACTATCTAACCCCTACCCCAGACATAAACCTACCCTACCATCTAGCTCACGCTAAAGGTAAAGCGTCAGTTAGATGTTGGACTTTTCTGTGGCTTAGCAAGCATCAGAAAGAGTCTATGAGTATGGATAGAAAGTTCAAGATCAAGTACTATTGGTCCAGGAATATTTTCAGTAGGTCAAATATCTGTCTGGCTAAAATAACATCATAAGAGGTAATTCTGTATAACTTAATGTTTAAGAACTCTTTGGCCAGAAATATTTTCAGAAGTCAAAATAAGAACTCTGGCTGAAGTAAAATCAAAATAAGTTAATTAGTATGTTTAGAAAGTTGAAGATCTAGTACTCATGGGCCAGAACTATATTCAGTAGGTAAAAGGAAGCTATCTATAGTATATATAACATCAGAAGGAGTCTATAAGTTTCTATTGTTTAAAACCTTTTGAACATCCTTTGCAGAGAAATGAGTTCAATAGGTCATATATGGCTTAGGAAGCATCAGAAGTAGTCTATGAGAATGTATAGGTAGTTCAAGATCAAGAACTCTTTGTCCAGAAATATGTTCAGTAGGTCAAAAATCTTTCTAACTAAAACAACATAATTAGAAGTAAATTTCTCTCTGTAGGAACCTATGATCAAGTACCAGTGGGCCAGAAATATGTTCAGTAGGTCAAATAGGGACCTATGTATATCTAATATAACATCAGAAGGAGTCTATAAGTTTATATTGTTTAAAACCTTTTGACGAGTCTTTGTGTTGAGTCTTAATGTACGCAATAACGAACATATATTCCTCTGTGCAATGAAAAGACATAACATGCTTTCCCGTGCATTTCCAATCTACAACTAATTCATTTGTGCATTGACGAGAAAACACCATTACTATTATATACTATATTATATATTATATTATTATATACTACTATAACACTATTACTACAAATTACTAGCCCATTCCATTGTTCAAATAACACTTGTGCATTCGCACACAACTACAACTAACTACACACTACCACTAACTTATTCAGAAATAACTGAAGGGAAATCATTGCATTTAGATGTTGCATTCGTGTGGTAAAGAGAAATCGTTGCAATAGTTGTTGCTTTACAATGCATGCAATAACTAACTCATTCAGATGTGCATAGAAAAGATAGTTACATTGCAAGAAATAAATAAATTATATGCAATGAAAACAGATAACGTGCTTTTCCCATTGCATTATATATTGTGCTTTTGCATTGCAATTGCACACTAAACTAGTCAAATTCATATTGTATAGAAATTATTGCAATAGCCATTCTACTATAATGCACGCTAGAACTACATACTACCACTAACTTATTCAGAAATAACTGAAGGGAAATCATTGCATTTAGATATTGTATTCTTGTGATAAACAGAAATTGTTGCATTGACTGTTGCTTTACAATGCAATAACTCATTCCGATGTGCATAGAGCAGATAGTTGCATAGCAAGAAAGAACTATTCTGTGCAATGAAAACAGATAACATGCTTTTCCATTGCATTATATATTGTGCTTTCACATTCACATGTTTCATCAGCCAGACAGTGGTCAATATTTGACCTACTTAACATATTTCTCTCCACAGAGTCTTTGAACTTGAACTTTTTGAACCTGCTGATGTTTCATCAGCCAGAAAGTAGGTCAAACCTACTTTGACCTATATATTTCTGTCCATAGAGTTGTTGAATTTGAACTTTCCAAAAATACTCATTGACTCATTTGATATTTCTTCAGCCAGACAGTCAGTATTGACTGTCTCAATAAGTGAACTTGAACATCAGAGGGACACAATGAGTATTTATGGAAAGTTCAAGTTCAAAGACTCTTTGGAGAGAAATGTGTTAAGTAGGTCAAATATGGACCACTGTCTGACTGAAGAAACATCAGAATGAGTCAATGAGTATTTTTGGAAAGTTCAAATTCAACGACTCTTTGGACAGAAATATATATTAAGTAGGTCAAAATAGGTTACTTTCTGAATGATGAAATATCAGATGGAGTCAATGAATATTTATAGAAAGTCAAATGACCGTTTTGCCAAAAATATGAAAAGCCAACCCGATCTCACGACCAAGTCGTATGAATTCGACGAATGATTAAAAAGTGGCTAATTCATAACAATTCATACGACCTCACTCGGTGTTGGAAAAGCAGGTCAAATTTTGACCACTGTCTGGCTGTAAAACACGCATTGTAAAGCAACAGCTAATGCAACGATTTCTCTTTAATGCAACATCTAAATGCAATGATTTCCCTTCAGTTATTTCTGAATGTTAGTGAAAGTATAATAGTTAGTTGTAGTTGTATGCGATGTAATGGAATAAGCTAGTAAATTTAGACATTGTAAACTGTGCAAAAATGAATTAGTTGTAGATTGGAAATGCACGAGGAAGCACATATGTTATGTCTTTTCATTGCAAAAGGAAAATGTTAGTTTTAGCGTGCAATGTTAGTTTTAGCGTGCAATAGAGTAGAATTCCTATGGCAATAATTTATCTTCAATATGAAAATGACTAGTTATGCAATGGGAAAAGCACGTCATCTGTTTTCATTGCACAGAAGTTAGTTCTTTCTTGCAATGCAACTATGCACATGTGCTCTATGCACATCGCAATTAGTTATTGCATTGTAAAGCGACAGCTGATGTTTTCTCGTCTGTGCACAAATTAGTTGTAGATTGGAAATGCACGGAAAAGCACTTATGTTATTGTCTTTTCATTGCACAGAGGAAAATGTTAGTTCTTGCGTGCATTATAGTAAAATGGCTATTGCAATAATTACCCTTCAATATAAAAAGTGTGCAATTGCAATGCGAAAGCACAATATATAATGCAATAGGAAAAGCATGTTATCTGTTTTCATTGCACAGAAGTTAGCTCTTTCTTGCCATGCCACTATCTGCTCTATGCACATCAGAATGAGTTATTGCATTGTAAAGCAACAGCTAATGCAACAATTTCTCTTTATCACATGAATGCAACATCTAAATGCATTGATTTCTCTTCAGTTATTTCTGAACAAGTTAGTGGTAGTTAGTTGTAGTTGTATGCGAATGCACAAGTGTCATTTGAATAATGGATTTGAATAATGAGTTAGTAATTTTAGGCATTGTAAACTGACCGCTCATTTGATATTTTCTCGTCAGTGCAAATGAATTAGTTGTAGATTGGAAATGCACGGAAAAGCACTTATGTTATGTCTTTTCATTGCGAAAGGAAAATGTTAGTTCTAGCATTACAGTAGAATGGCTATTGCAAAAATTTCCCATCAATATAAAAAGGACTAGTTTAGTATGCAATTGCAATGCGAAAGCACAATATATAATGCAATGGGCAAAAGCACGTTATCTGTTTTCATTGCACAGAAGTTAGTTCTTTCTTGCAATGCAACTATCAGCTCTATGCACATCGGAATGAGTTATTGCATTTTAAAGCAACAGCTAATGCACCAATTTATCTTCATCAAACAAATCCAAAATTTAAAGGCAATGATGTCTCAGTTACACAACTAAATAAGTTAATTGTTGCATGGAAAAGCATGAAAAAGCACAAGTGTTATTCTTCAATGGACAACGTTTGATCGTATGTGCAATGAATCCAAAAGCACATTTATTGCACATCTCTTCGTTGCACAAAGGAACAAGTTGGTTATTCTATTCATTCTAAAGACAGCTCATGTGATGTTTTCTTGTCAGTGCACAAATGAATTAGTTGAATTATATAGAAATGCACGCGAAAGAACATGTTGTATCATTGCACAGAGGAATTTGTTCATTATTGTGTGCATTACAATATAATGGCTATTCAATAATTTTCCTTCAATATAAAAAGGAACAGTTTGTTATGCAATTGCTATGCATATTATTGTATATGCGATAGTTATTGTAACGTACGGACAGAGACGGAGTTATGCACATCGAAATGAGTTATTGCATTGCAAAGCAACAGCCAATGCAACAATCTCTCTTCATGACACAAATGCAACAGCATTGCAAAGCGACAGCTCATTTGATGTTTTCTCGTCAGTGCATAAATTAAATTGTTATAGATTGGAAATGCACAGGAAAGCACATATCATATGTTAAGTCTTTTCATTGCACAGAGGAAATTTTTAGTTATTGCGTGCATTATAGTAGAATGGCTATTGCAATAATTTCCCTTCAATATAAAAAGGAACAGTTTGGTATGCAATGCGAAAACACAATTTATAATGTAATGCGAAAAGCACGTTTTCTGTTTTTAATGCATAGAAGTTAGTTCTTTCTTGAAATGCAATGCAACTATCTCTTCTATGCTTTACAATGCTTCTATGCATTGTAAAGCAACCATTCATATGATGTTCTCGCTTCAGAACAGAAATGTGGTTACAATAAATATTGTAAATATTGTAGCCTACTCCACATCGAGAGGGGTCAGCTGAGGTGGCTTGGGCATCTGTTCCGGATGCCTCCTGGACGCCTTCCCTGTGAGGTGTTCGGGGCTCGTCCCACTGGGCGGAGACCCTGGAGAAGACTACTTGATCTTGAACTTTGTAGACATACTCATAGACTCCTTCTGTTGCTTCTCTAAGCCATAGAGCAGTAGGCCTACATATCTGACCTATTGAACTAATTTCAGGTCAAAGGCTCGTCAAAATGTTTTAAACAATATAAATAGATTATTTCTAATGTTATATTATAATGACCTACTGGAAATATTTCTGGCCCACTGGTACTTGATCATTATGTATACAGAGAAATTTACTTCTTATGATGTTTTTGAACATATGAACATATTCCTGGCCCAAGAGTACTTGATCTTGAACTTTCTAGTTGATGTTTCCTAAGCCATTTACCCAGACAGCAACATAGTTTCGGTCCAGATCTGGGATGTGGGGTATCCAGGTGTGCCAGATGTGGGCCGGATCTGGGCAAACTCTATGGTGTTTTCTGGGTAGAATGTCCATATCTGACCTATTGAACTAATTTCTGCGCAAAGGATGCTCAAAAGGTTTAAACCAGGGGTCTCCACAACCTTTTTGTGAGGGCTCCCTGAAGGAATAAAATAGTCTAGATGGCTACTTGTTTGATATAGGCGCACACACACACACACACACACACACACACACACACACACACACACACACACACACACACACACACACACACACACACACACACACACACACACACACACACACACACACACACACATTTCAAGTTTTGAAAAATACAACAACAAACAGTAATATTCTTAAATGCTATGACAATTGAATTTATAATTATATATTTGGGGTGTAACTGTTCACGAAATTCACGGTTATTCAATATGATACAGTGCTGACACGATTCGGTACGTTTTTTATAGAGCAAAAAGAAAGAAATGCAATTTTTTATATAACAATAAACAATTTCTCATTTTTAAAATATGTCATAAAACAAACATAAACACTGAGGCACTTTTTACACAATGTAAATCATTTCTCACAAGCATTTTAAATTAATATTAATTATTAGATTATTTTTATCCATCAACCAATCCTATTTATAGGAATTTATATAAGAAGTGTACAATTATAAATTGTATTTATAATTCTTCTATAATTCTTCTATAATTATAATTTTTCTCTAAATCCCATTACACAACACATTTAAACACAATTTTAATACAAAATGTCAAGAGTTATTTGTCACACTTGCAAAAATAAATAGGCCAAATCAGCCTGCTTTTAAGGGCCAAAAAACAACAACTACCTTTTAATGGGAAGCTAGGCATTGCATAACGTCCACAAGTGCCCTATAATTGTCAGTATAACCTGAAACTGTAACTCAATTGAGTCCTCCAAATGTCCATCAGTAAGGTTAATGGGCTTTGAGGTTAATGTCACTTTGCAGAGTGAGAATCTCCATCTCAACCTCACTAGAAACCAGCTGGGCCCGGTTCCCCGATAACGCTCACTCTTAGCGCGCTAAGAAGACTCAAAAAGATATATCTTACCGAAGTTGTCTATGTTCCTAAGTGTGTTCCCCGAAGTGTCCCTTAGGAAGCTTCTTAACTCGCTCCTCTTACGTGCGACGTTACAAAGGCGCTGTCCCAAGTGAAGGTGCTGAATTAGTTGGCATCGATTGCTCAGGAATCGATTTTCCACTTCACGCAAAGGTTTATTACGGCGTTAAGAAAGATAACATGTTCTATGCAAATTAAACATTCCTCAAATTATTCGAGTAACATTTATTTTAACATTGTTTAAGTTATCAGTAAAATAGATGTAACGGAGGCCAGCTAGTAGTTGCTGTTTGAGTAAACCTCACTCCCCGATCTCAATAGGTGCTCTAGCGACAGATGTTAGAGGCTGCAGTCTTTAGCCTCCTTGTTAGAGCGCCCAACTCTCACGCTGGAGACCCGGGTTCGAGGCCTGCTCGGAGCGGGTCGAGTTGGACCTGGGTGTGAGAGGTTACATTGGTGCCGTGACCCGGATGAGAGTGAGGTTTAAGGGGGTGAGTGTAACGGAGGCCAGCTAGTAGTTGCTGTGTGAGTAAACCTCACTCCCCGATCTCAATAGGCGCTCTAGCGACAGACGCTAGAGGTTGCAGTCTTTACTCTTTAGCCTCCTTGTTAGAGTGCCTGACTCTCACGCCGGAGACCCGGGTTCGAGGCCCGCTCGGAGCGGGGCGAGTTGGACCCGGGTGTGAGGGGTTACATAGAGACTATAGCCATGTTTCCATCGACACGTTTTTATCCGAATTAAGTGATATCGAATGAAAAAAGCCTTGTGGAAACAGTAAAATTCGATGAAATTTCATGAAAATCGACTCAAATGAAATACGTTCGGTCTCATCGAATTTTCTCTTGATCGATATACGGCTAATGCGATAAAAGCTGATGGAAGCGTTATTTGCCGAATAAATAATGAATTGCGATTATGTTTTATGCCCTTTTATGGTTGCAACACGTCAGAAGACGAGTTCATTTCCGGCCAGTCTGTTTGCGCACACATGGCGGATGTCAACAAAGACAGATGTAAGTGGACAAAGCAAAAAGATGCTTCAACCAAAGGGTTTCCGTGAACCATGATCTCCCAGAACTGATGGAGTGCTGTCGTTCCCACACCACAGTCACCTCCGCTGTCGTCGGGCATACGTGCATCGGCATAATCATAGCAATGTTTATAGCGTCGTTGTTTTCTTAGGTTAGTTTTGCTTGTTTTTATGTGGCTTGGTTGAATTCTAATGTAGAATGTGGTCTGTTATTTCTAGTTAACAGACTGCGGCGTTGCCATGAACGCAGTTCAGAGACGGAACAGATTTTCTTTAGCAGAAGCAATACTCGTTTTTAAATCAATAAACTCGTTTTTAAGTCAATATTTTGTGTCAAATTATTGATTTATTTATTTATTTGGTTGATTTATATGTAATAAGCAGGATAGTATATAGCGAGGCGGTTGTTATAGCGAATACAACAACCGCCTCGCATACATTATCCCATTCATATGTCGCTATCAGCTGGCACATAAGCATTATTAGCCTTCAACTTGTGAAATATTGATCATTTTTTGGTAGATGGCGCGATCCGTTTTGTCCAACAAAACTTTGTTCGCAAAAGTTTGCTTGAATGTTGTTCGATTCAGTGCGAAAATAAATGGAAACACCTCAAAATGTCTCAAATCAATTCGATGTACCAATAGACCTTTCTCACAACTTCCGTATTTGTGACCGGAAATACGCAATTGTCGTGGTAATCTTCTTCCGCTCCATTCATAACAGATAGCGCCGAAGGCAACTATTGAGAGTTGTTGCGTACAGATCTTTTTTGTTATTCCTAAAAGCAGCCATACCTGTCGTTTTCATTCCTTCCCTCGTCAGTTCCCTGTCGATGAAGTTCGACGGAAATGGATTCAGGCAATCTGGCGGGATGTTATTGATCCTGTGATCTTCTGTACTTCTCATGTCACCATTCACTAATAAGCCGTCATTGTTTATTTTTTATGTTTCATGATTTGCGTATTTTTTAAAGTAACGTTAGTTCATGTTCAACTGTATTAAGATATTTGTATCCAGCGGAATAAGCACATAAAATATACACCACAATATAAAACAAGATAAATAAGAACACACAACAGCCCAGACAGCAAACTGACATTGAATCAACGTGGAAACGACGTCTCTCATGACATTGAAACAACGTTGATTTTGCTCATCGAATTAACGTTGAACCAACGTCAGACGCGGCATTCTTCAAAGCTAAATGAAAATCGAAAATTGGTTTGCTTTCATAACGTTGAAACAACACGTTGATTTCAAGTTGATTTTCCGTTAGTTTTGAAAGAATGACGCGTCTGACGTTGGTTCAACGTGTTAAGGCAAAAATTCAATAAACAGACATCACTTCGTAAGAGACACTCTGAGAGTCAAATTAATAAAAAAAAAGAGAAGTTTATTCTTGCAAGAATAGGCCCAGTCGCTAACACAGATTGGTACACTGTGAAGAGAGTGACGCCCAGAACACAGGCCGGGGTGAAGACTAAATAGCCCTCCCCAAGGTTATTTACTGCAAGCCGATCCTTCTCTGTAAATTTCCACAAAGTTATAGGATTCATGATGCCAGGTTAGATTTACTAACCCCCTCAACCCCTCCCAGTCTAAGATGACCCCTGACCCGGCCGGTCCTCTGGTGCCTAGCTCCACTCTTGATAAGGGAGAACAATTAATACATGTGAGATTAAAATTCCCCACAACAATTCCCCCCTGTTTATCATTAGGTTACCCATAATCATAATAATAAACAAAGACAAATTTTAAGCCCATCATTACATTTATACCCTTCAATTGATTTTCGCATAAATGATCACTCTGCTTAAACATCTGTTGAAAAATATTATTTGTAAAAGAAGAAAGCTTAAGGCTGTTTTTGCGGAGTAAAGCTCCATTAATTGTCTAGCAAGCAAGTAAAGCATTTTATTTGAAGCCGGGCTAAATGAATAATCACTGTTATTGCACTCCTGATAAAAATCAGACCCTCAGTCACTCCAAATATATAAGAAATAGGTTATAGATTAGCAAGAAAAAAACAACCAACAAAACCCCATAATTGTTCCAATATGATATTAAAATACACCAAAATGCAGCAGTCCTATTGCTACAATTGGCAGTACCGTCTGGATTATCCAGTACACCCATCCTCCCCACATAGACATGAACCACCCAACCCATGCCCCATTAGCATGTTCAGGCTCCTTTACCGCCTGTCTCATGTGTTCAATCCACCAGTTATGTTGTCACTGTAGTCTGGAATGTTAAAACAAGACTTCTAATTCAATTTAGTAAGCCCTATTGACTGCTGTTTAACAAATCTTACCAGATAAGTCTTATAATTTTATCCTTTCCTGTAACCAAATTAGTTGTTCAAAATGAACTCTAATATCTCTAGTACAGACACATCGATCAATGCATTTCCAATATTTGCACCAATCAAATCAATACTTAGTTTGATTCAACCAAAATCATCAAAATCATCACAGAAACAGATTCTCCTGTCAAACTTAAACCATCAGTTGGCAGGTGGTTCCTCCAGGTGTGTTGATCATCTCGTTCGCCCCATGGACGTTCCATGTTCACCAGGGTGACACTTTGCGTGCCGTCGCAATGGTCTTCCCACGTCGGGAGGGAGGCTGTTACTAGCACTAGCCTTTGACCCCTCACTTTATGCTCTATTGGATGGTTGAGGCCTGCTGGTGTTGTCTTAAGGTGAGAGGCTTGGACCCAGTTGTCACATTCTCCAACCATTTTCTGATCCTTTCAAGGTTTCCCTTAATTCACGACCGCACCCCCACTGGAGTGAACCATTTCTTGCCTGCTTTCACCTGCGAACAGAGACCTTAACTATTCTTGTTAGTGACAACATCTATTAACTCATCTGCTTGTCTGGCCGGTCTTCCCCTTTTAATGTGACCTGTGGAATCAATAACCTGAAACATTATCACTGGAACATTTCTTGCACTTAATATCATTCAGAGTCCTTTTTCCTCTGGGAAACATTCAACTCATATTGCTCATGTCCTCAGCATAACGTTTATACATTTGAAACAGAATCAGTTCTGTTTGCTGCAATCCATCCTGAGATTCTGTAAAAGGAAAATCTTAGTTATGCGCTGCGCAGGTGTGACACCTTTCCACCACACTAATAACCCATGCCAGGGTAGTTAGTCAAATTCATCCATAGCCATTATTTTATTAGACATATTCTGGTCCTGTCTTAAAAGTCTGCATGATCTGTAGAGAAAACAAATGTCGAGGTTATTTTCAGATAGTAAAGTACACGTAGTTTCCTTTGTCTGTTGTGCTGCCATGGCCTCCGCTGCTGCCTCTGCCCTGGCGTCTCCTGTTAAACAGTCCTGAAATTGTTTCTATCAGGTCAGGTCGTGCTGTACAGACTTAGTCTATGTCAGTCAAACATGTCCCCCTCTTTTGATAATTGTTAAGGACTCTCTTAATAATTCGATATTACCTAGCCATTTTTTCTTTGTTGTTTCCGTCAAATCTTTTCGTTGATCTCAACCCCTGACAGACGTCCATCAACGAATTCACAATTCCAATTTACAACTACATCATGAATGACAAAACTATTACTACTAGACAGAGCTTGATGACCAATCAACTTAAAGATCGTCAGAATTTTCCTTTAAAGTTTGTCATTTGCCTTGGCCCATCTGTGATGATAAAACTCACAAAAGCATAAAATGCTTTCACTATTAAACACACACACACACACACACCTGACTATGAACTGCATATTTTTATATTCAAATCTTTCAAATAAGATTTTAAACTTTCCATTTTCTTCTAACCTTTACCTAATTTTACATGGTTTCTAAACCATCTTTCAAAGCATGTCTGTTCATTATTCATTCGAATTTAACAAGGTCAGCTGGTTGTTTTGGTTCATTATCATTATTTTGCTTCAGTTTACCAATAACAGAAAGACAGACACAGTTCCTCCACTCAAGTCTCTCTCTTACTATAACAAAATAATCTTTTCAACAGCCTTCTAAGACTGTAACTTAGACAACATCTAAATTCATTACAGTATCCTTTGACCATTCACCTTTGTTATCTAGACTCTTCTTAAATCTACAAAAGCTGTCTTCATCTTTAGTCCCCACCATGTCTAACGACCTCCAGGAGTCAAAATTATGTTAGACATATTAGTTCTAAATCAACACTATAATTTTCCTTGCCCATAAGGCAACCGACATCCAAAGTTTTGTTACTGTCTCCACAACAACTAATGGGAATCACTTCATGGCCCTGACTGAACCCCGAAAGCCCACTTCCTGTTAGCTCTTTATCTATAATCTCCATCAGGGTGTGGTCCCCTGGCATACATAGAGCTTGTCACAATGAGAAACAAGCCATGCAGTGAATGCGGTTTCTGGTGAGTGGGATAGAGGGACTTACGTTCCTCTGGCAGACTGCCGTGACTCCTCACAGCTCCATCCCCCCTAACGATACAGGATGCTGTTGGCCTCGCAGACACCCGTCCACTCTCATACCCAACCTCACATAAACACCTCCATCAGGAGATGCCCAGTGTCTGCGTGATCCCCCTACCTTAGGTTGCCTCCTATTTGGCCAAAGAAGGTCTTACCCGTCATCGAGATGACCACTCGTGCACACATGGTAACCGCCATTTTCTCAAAACCGTTTTCTTCAACAAAATCTGTTGTTTCTGGAGCTTAGGAAAAATATTCGAGAGTCACCAGGGCCATTCGGATTGCCTAATAGTTGTAACACAGGGAGACAGGTTAATAACAACAGTATTCAATCACTTAAATCTATTAACCATCTTAAAAGCAGCAATTAGTTATAGACTAGGTCGATTTTCAGATAATGTGACACCCTCGGGCATTTTTGAGTAAAAGTTGGCAAACAGACTTTTCTAGGGGTATTTTTTCTGCTGAATCCATTTTTGGTGTTTGCCAAGCTGTATCTCTTATGTGAAACTCAGTAGAGCGCAAAGTCCAAGATGACGTCTAAAATGTCAGGAAATTCAATTAAATGAGTATATAAAGTTTATTTAGGTGGGAATTAAGGTAATTTGTATGTGACAATGATAATTGAATTATTTCTCATTGTAGTCATTTGTTTGGAGTCACATGCTATTGTCTTTGGGTCAAAATTGAGTTCGGAGTTATCAATAAGGTTTTTTATTCTACTTTCTATTTCTATTACTTTCTGCAGTTATTTCCACACACATCGTATTTTTCATCAGAATTAATTTCTATATCTAAAGAGCAACATGAACCGACACAAAATATTTCCAGTTGTGGAATTGTACCCATGAAGTTGGTCAGATTATAAGATCACCACACCAATATGGATGTCACAGACTAGAAGGACGCAGATGGATGAGAGTAACCAGGTTTATTGAAACAGGTGGTAGAGTTAAACAACAGGTGAGTATGTAATGGAGAAAGTTCGGAGATGCAGCGGGGAACAGTCTGATGAAGTATATCTTATCTTGTGCAGGACGGAGAGACGTAGAGAGTGGAAGCAGCGGACGGATGAACAGGAGGAGACCGGGAACCAGGAGCAGATGAGAGGCAGACGGGGCTGATGCAAGCGGGTAAGTAATCCTTTACGTAGCAGTAAGAGTAGCGGGAGTCTGTAGCCGAAGTGTCGACGAGACCAGACGGTGAGTGACTGTGAGGAGTGAGTTTATAAGGGGAGGATGATTGGGACGGTGATTGATGCGGGCAGGTGACGGTGATTAGAAGGCTGGGGAGCTGGAACGAGTGGGCGGAGTGAAGGTGTCTGGTGCTGACGCAGATGGATCCGTGACAGTACCCCCCCCCCCACGGCCAGCTCCAGCTGGCGGACGGGACCGACGACGGGGACGACCACGGCTCCGGGGCGCTGGACGATCTGGGTGGGTGGTGTGAAAGTCCTGGAGTAATGAGGGGTCCAGAATGTCCTCCCGGTTGACCCAACATCTCTCCTCAGCACCGAATCCCTCCCAGTCTACGAGATATTCCAAGCGGCCGCCCCGTCGTCGGGAGTCGAGGATCTCATGGACTCGATAGATGTTATCGTCTTCGGGATCTGCAGGAGGAGGGGGCACCTCCGCAGCACCAGACCCTGGGGAAGAAGGAGAGAGAGGGTTAGTGTAGGGCTTCAGCAGGGAGACATGGAAGGTGGGTGCGATGCGGTAGTGAGCGGGGAGGGCCAGCCGGTAGGTAACGGGGTTGATCTGCCTCTGAATCGCGAAAGGTCCGATGTATCTGGGACTCAGCTTCCGACAGGGCTGTCGGAGACGGATGTCCCGGGTGGAGAGCCAGACCAGTTGTCCGGGAAGGTAGTGAGGGGTGTCGGCACGGCGAAGGTTGGCCTGGTTTTGGTGTCTCCGAACAGCCCGCTGGAGGTGAGTATGAGCTGAGTCCCAGACTCTCTCGCTCGTCTGGAACCAATGGTGGACTGCTGGGACGTCCGATGGTTCTCCTGACCAGGGGAAGAGTGGAGGTTGGTAGCCGAGTATGCACTGGAATGGGGTGAGTCCGGTGGTGGTTTGTCGGAGGGAGTTCTGTGCATACTCGGCCCAGGGCAGGTAACGACTCCAACAGTCCTGATGATCGTGGCAGTATGACCGCAGGTATCTCCCTATCTCCTGGATCTTCCGCTCAGTCTGGCCGTTTGACTGGGGATGATAACCCGAAGTGAGGCTGACGGTCACTCCCAGAAGGTTGAAGAAGGCCCTCCAGACACGGGAGATGAATTGGGGTCCTCGATCGGAGACAACGTCCTCTGGGATACCAAAGTTTCGGAAGATGTGCTGGAACAGCGCCTCCGCTGTTTCAAGGGCTGTTGGCAGGCCGGGAAGGGGAATTAGCTTGCACGCTTTAGAGAAGCGGTCTACTACTACTAGGATGCAGGTGTGATTGTCAGACACGGGCAGGTCGGTGACGAAGTCCACTCCGAGGTGGGACCAGGGTCGAGTGGGTATGGGAAGAGGGACCAGTTTGCCTTCTGGGAGATGACGGGGAACTTTGGCCATGGCACAGACTGAGCATCCTTTGACGAACCGGGAGACATCCTGGGCCATACCCGGCCACCAGTAGCGCTGTTGGACGAGCGAGAGAGTGGACTGGCTGCCTGGGTGTCCAGAGCCCGGAGAGGTGTGAACTGAGTCCATGAGGGACAGGCGTAAACGGGTTGGGACATAGACCCGTCCCTCAGGACCTCCCGGCGGAGCAGGTTCAAGCTGTGTGGCTTCGGCGATGTGGTCATCCATGCTCCACTGAATGGGGCTGACCACCACGGCTGGAGGGAGAATGGTTTCGGACTCAAAAGGAGGGACCTCGGGTTGGAACTGACGAGAGAGAGCGTCTGCTTTCACATTCTTATCTCCGGGGCGGTAGGTGACTGAGAAATTGAAGCGTGTGAAGAACAGGGCCCAACGGGCTTGACGGGGATTGAGTCTCTTGGCCTCTCGGAGGTACTCGAGGTTACGGTGGTCCGTGATCACTGTGAAAGGGTGTTGGGCTCCCTCCAGCCAGTGCCTCCATTCCTCCAGCGCGAGTTTGATGGCCAGTAACTCCCGGTTGCCGATGTCATAATTCTGCTCCGCCGGGGACAGTTTCTTGGAGTAGAAGGCGCATGGGTAGAGTTGAGGTGGGTTCCCCTGCCGCTGAGAGAGGACCGCTCCTACCCCCGAGATGGAGGCATCCACTTCGACGAGGAACGGTAGGGCAGGGTCCGGAAGGGCCAGGGTAGGAGCGGAACTGAAGGCGGATTTGAGGTCTTGAAAGGCGCGGGTGGCTCGGTCGTTCCAGGATAGAGACTTGGCCCCACTCTTGAGAAGGTCGGTGAGGGGAGAGCTGATGGGACTGAAGTTCTGGATGAACCGGCGGTAGAAATTGGCAAACCCCAGGAAACGTTGAAGCTCCTTACGGGTGGTGGGTTGTGGCCAGTGGAGTACCGCTTCCACCTTCCTCTGGTCCATGGTGATTCCGTGGGGAGTGATGATGTAACCGAGGAATTGGATGGTGCTTTGGTGGAATTCGCATTTCTCCAGTTTGAGATAGAGGTGATAATCTCGGAGCCGGGTGAGTACTGTTTGAACGTGATGGATATGGGAGGTCAGGTCGGGGGAGTAGATGAGGATATCGTCGATATAAATGATGACAAACTGATTGAGGAGATCGCGGATTATCTCATTCATGAAACCTTGGAAGATGGCGGGTGAGTTGGACAATCCGAAGGGCATCACGAGATATTCGTAGTGCCCCGCGGGGGTGATGAAGGCGGTCTTCCACTCATCTCCTTCCCGGACTCGGATGAGGTTGTAGGCACTACGAAGATCTAGCTTGGTGTAAATGGATGCCCCTCGGAGTTGTTCCAGGGCGGCTGGGACCAGAGGAAGAGGATAGCGGAATTTAACAGTCGCTTGATTGAGGGTACGGTAGTCGATGCAGGGGCGCAAGCCTCCATCCTTTTTCCCCACGAAGAAGAAGCTCGAAGCGGCAGGGGACACTGATGGTCGGATGAATCCGTGGTCGAGAGCCTCCTGGATATACTCCTCCATGGCCTTCTGTTCCGGGATGGACAGAGGGTAGATCTTACCTCGCGGTAGGACCGCCCCGGGCAGCAGATCGATCGCGCAGTCCCATGGCCGATGTGGAGGTAGGGTGGTCGCTTGGTGTTTATCGAAGACATCCTGGAACGCCCGGAAGGGAGAGGGGATCTCGGGAGGATGTCCCACAGGTGGGCTCTCCACGGAGGTGGTGGAGAGGGGAACGGGCGGAGTGGTGGTATGAACGGAGGTCCTCGTCACAGATGGCAGGCAGTGATGGAAGCAGTCCTTACCCCACCGTAGAATCTCGCCGGTGGACCATTGGACATGCGGGGAGTGGGTCTCCAACCAGGGGCGTCCCAGGATGATCTCGGCCGTGGAGCCCTCCAGCACCAGGAAAGATATCTCCTCCTTATGGAGCCAGCCGATCTCCAGCCCCAGGTCGGGACTACGATGTCCTACCCGGCCACGCCCCAGAGGTTGACCTAGGATGGTCCGTACTTGCAATTTGTGAGGGATGGATCGTTGCCTGGTTTGCAGCCGGTTTAAGGTGGACAGAGCGATGAAATTGGCCGCTGATCCGGAGTCGATCAGCGCCTGAACTGAAATGGAACGGTTCAGATAAGTGACAGTGGCCGCAGTACATTTCAAGGAGGAAATGGGTAGTGGTAGGTGGACTGTACTCACAGCGGGTCGGGGTGGACGAACGGGGCAGGAGGCGAGCAGGTGGCCGGAGGCTCCACAGTACAGGCACAGACCGCTGGTGATGCGCCGATTTCTCTCGGACACTGGCAGTCGCGAGGTACCAATGTCCATCGGCTCTGGTGCTGGAGGACTGGGATGACGGGACGCTGGACGAGGAGGTGGGAGTGCAGGGCTGTCGAGCTGGCATGCAGTGCGTCGCTGATCGATGCGAATGGATCGCTGGATGATGCTCTCTATTCCGACGGTGTCGTCATAAATCGCGAGCTGGAGGCGGATGTCTGAATTCAGGCCATGACGGTATGCGGTGATGAGCGCGCTCTTGTTCCAACCGAGAGTGGCGGCGAGGGTGCGGAACTGCAGAGCATAGGAGGCGACTGACGATCTCCCTTGCCGCAACCGGTACAGCTGGTCTTGAACCGAGATGGAATGTGCAGACTGCGAGAATACTTCGATGAAATGACCGGAGAAAGCAGCAAACGTCCGAGTAACTGGACCTCGATCTTTCCACAGGGCATGAGCCCAATTGAGCGCTCAACCTCGCAGGAGTGAGATGAAGAAGGCGACCTTAGATCGTTCGGTGGGGAAGGCGGATGGATTCATCTCCATGTAGAGCTCGCACTGCAGGAGGAAGCCGCTGCACTCCTCCTCCTCGCCAGAGAAGGGCGCTGGTTGGGCCATGGGACTGACAGAGGCAGATGGGGAAGAAGTGGTGACGGTGGCCGTGGAGAGTGCTGGAGCGCTAGTCCGGGGAATGGTAGGAGAGGGTGGGGTTGGTGTAGCGCTGGTGCTCGGGGTAGGTTGCAGCATGTTGTTGGTCTGGTCTTCTGTCACAGACTAGAAGGACGCAGATGGATGAGAGTAACCAGGTTTATTGAAACAGGTGGTAGAGTTAAACAACAGGTGAGTATGTAATGGAGAAAGTTCGGAGATGCAGCGGGGAACAGTCTGATGAAGTATATCTTATCTTGTGCAGGACGGAGAGACGGAGAGTGGAAGCAGCGGACGGATGAACAGGAGGAGACCGGGAACCAGGAGCAGATGAGAGGCAGACGGGGCTGATGCAAGCGGGTAAGTAATCCTTTACGTAGCAGTAAGAGTAGCGGGAGTCTGTAGCCGAAGTGTCGACGAGACCAGACGGTGAGTGACTGTGAGGAGTGAGTTTATAAGGGGAGGATGATTGGGACGGTGATTGATGCGGGCAGGTGACGGTGATTAGAAGGCTGGGGAGCTGGAACGAGTGGGCGGAGTGAAGGTGTCTGGTGCTGACGCAGATGGATCCGTGACAATGGAAGCTGTGTAGTTTGAAGTCTGATGTCATTGTTTTGTAGTAAGAGAAGAGAAAATAATATCATGCAATCCAGAGAGCCTTTTCATGTTCCTTCGCTTATTGTTTGGTGGACAGGGTCTCTTAGAAGTGGATCATGATGATGGTGCTGCTCAAAATAAAAAAGATGACACTCAAAGTAAGGTTCTTAAGTGTTGCTCAAGACCTAGTGTACAACTTCAGTTGTGGTAAACACTGGACTCCCAATATTGGTCTAGCAAACACATTGCACCAAGCTACCAGATCAAAAGAACTGGTTGAGCTGTTTCACATGGCTGGTCACTTCATAAGCTACAACAACTTAAAACAGGTTGATACAGCTTTGGAGGAGAGAGCACTTCTTACAATGGACGTGGATACAGGAGCAGTGGTTCCACCAAACTTTGTACCCAACAGATTTGTGCACTTCACATGTGACAATATTGACATCAATGATGGCAGTTTTGATGGTAAAAACAGCTTTCATACAACTCAAGTCGCTGGATGGCAGAGGTCCAGAAGAAGACATGGGACTGAATGATCTCCATCCATCTACAAAGACTAGTCTTCAAGTTCCTGAAATCATGGAACAACGTTCTCCAGCTGCAGTTGTGTCAGGAAAAACAGAACCAGGATCAATTATACAAACCAACTAGGAATGGTACAATGAAGAACTCCTTGATAATCTATCAGCATGTGTAGCACTTTCCAAGGACATGGCGTTTTTCATCAAATGGCAAGATGCAGATATTAAGACGGGTTAGACCAATTTCAATCAGACAATCTTCCCGACCAACTCAGAGGTCACAAGTATTGGCTATATGCCAATTGTACAAGCTTCCGCCAATGAACTTACTCAACACAGTAATACAGAGATGCAGGCACACTGCAACAGCACTCGGTCAACAACACGTGGTCCTTACAGTTGACAAAGCACTTTAAATTAAGCTTATATGGAACTCAAATTAGGGTCCGCTAAGACGACGCCGCTCTCTCTAAACAGACTTTAAACTGAACCTGTAAACAGACTTTAAACTGAACCTGTGATAAACGCTGATGGCATTCACATGCGCATTAAAAATTGATTCTATAGTTATGTGCATTTGAATATATGTGCGCAAGTTTGTAATTCCCTACAAATCATGCCTAAATAAACTATTTGTCTTGCCTATAATTTTGATACAGAATTTTATTTTATCACTTCGGGTTGGTACGCAAACCGAATTTCCCACAATGCTTTATCAGTAGAGTGGAATAGGGATCCTCCATAGGGAGAGGCTAGTTGGCACTTCAGCACTGCATTGTCATAGGGTCCAGGGCAGGCAAAGGTCCTTCAAGCAAACAAGCGGTATGTCTTCCTCCGCCAGTGGGGTGAAGACTGGAAGATTCTACGCTGCTGCCCATCTTGATGTCACTCCCTCCAGTCCCAGACTACTGTTTGGAATTGATCAGCTGCAACTGCTCCTCAAGATGTATGAGTGCACGATGTAAATGTAAAAAGTTTCGTCTGCATTGCTCTGCTGCATGCAAGTGCAAGAAAAGTGATGCAGAATGTAGCAGTTGCTGAACTGAATAAGAGCACTGCTCTATGTTGTTGTGATCATATTTGAGAATCTTGTCGTTCCATTGTTTAAATTCACATTCACTTTTATATGCCATGCAGTTCATATTTTAGTTAGTATTCAGCTACTGTCCAACTTCATAAGGTAATTTTATGCCAAGTTTCCTGTATTTCCTTTATCTGTTCAAAGCTAATGTTAGTGGTGTGGTGTGACACCTTGATATGTGTTGGTAATTTGGTCATTTGTCTCAATTTGTAATATTTACAACCAATCTTTCTGGTAATATCTTTTCCATAAATAACCCAAAAGAAAATTTAGTTGAGTTTAGTTGAATTTTCAGGCCTTAAACTTGTTTACATGGACATGTAAATATTGAAAAGTAATAAACACTCTTAACATAATGTAATAGGATGATGGTTTAAGATATAGGCCTTTTGCAGCCACCAGTATGATGTTGATCTTCTTACATGGCCATACTCAAATACACAAAATAACAGGTCAGTGTTTACCAGAAATATTGTAAGTTCTGACTATTCAGTTTGTTTCCTTTACTCAATAAATGCTATATCACAATAAAAACTGTTTATCTTTGAGCTAGTGCTGAGAAATTTGGTCATTTTGGCGTATGAGGCGGTCATCTTGAATTTTACACTCCACTGAGTTTCACGTAAGAGATAGAGCTTAGCAAAAATGGATTCAGCATAAAAAATACCCCTAGAATAGTCTATTTGCCAACTTTTACTCAAAAATGCCTGAAGATTTTTATTCAGGCACATTTTTGTGATTTCAACCTGGTCTACTACTCAGTGGATTTAGATCACAACCGTACATTCAGTGCACTTCATCTGTAGGCGGAGCCATCGGCCCCGCCCCCGTTTCATGGTGGGGACTAAGATCTTCAGACAAATAAGTTATTGGTTCACAAACAACCTAGTCAAAGATCTATCTTCGTTTCGTCTATTATTATTTTAATGACTTCTTGAAAGTCCTTCAGTTTTACTTTTAAAACATTTAAAATACAAATTGCCTCTGAATGGCAATGATTTCTCTTAACATCTCTGTGTCTATGATCTTCAACTGAAACACTGTGCTTTACTACAAACAGCTTATTATCACTAATGACACAGGCTCAGATAACATCTTTAGCTGACATTGAATGAGAGAGAGACTGTGAGGTATTCAGGACTGGTACTGCACGCTCATAAACTTCTAACATCAAACTTTAGGCATCTTTGCCAGAAATTACATAAGGTTTCAAATAAACATTATTTACATTTGTCTTTTGCCCACATCAGGGAATTAAGGCATTACTAATTTTCACTCAGATTGAGTCTCTTTGCACTGGCAGTTTTCAGCCACAGTACACATCAGATTCAGATAAGCAAACTGTTTCAAACTTATCTTTTGAAAGAAAAACATCAGCTTCTAGTTCTTTCATGGTCAACTCTTCAAGCTGTTTGTTTAATCAGCATTTAGCTGCTTCTGCTTATTTGATCGTACATATAAATCATGTTTCTAGTTCTCAATAACTTTTCATATTTGACTTAAGTTTCTCCAATTAGGATTCACACTAACTTTGACAAGTTTAGCACTCTCTGCTTATGATACATCTGTTGCAGTTATCATCATCCGTTAGATTAGTGTCTCTTAATCTTCATTATTATTGACAGATCATTAATTTTCATAAGCCGCATCGAAATGCTCAAAATATTCTAAGTTGTTTTCACAAAGTTTCTTGACTACTTTGGTCACACTTGTCCTGGGAAATTATCCCTGACCCAAATTATCAAAATTTTATAAAACAATATCTTATTTCAATGTCAATCAACCTTACTGATTTCCAGAATCTTTGGACATAGCTGTCTTTACATTTTTACATTCATGATGAACGCAGCCACAACAGCCTGTTTGCTTTTCACTGCCCTGTTCCACTGATTCCTTCACTACTTTTAGTCTGGTAGCGCTCAGTGTTCCCTCTCTGGGAAAATCATGATACTTTATCAATTTGTCAATATCTTGCATACACTTCTGCCCATAATGTTTTCTCATTTGGCAAAACACCGGTGTATCATATCTGGCAAGCTTGCTCTGAGATTTCCTCATACTGGCTGTTTCTATTTCCCCCCATGGATTTTCCTTGGACGTGTCTAATAATCTGTCGGACGTCTCCAACAGATCCGATCTCTTAACCCAAGATCGGTCAAGGTGCACCAGCGCTTTATCTACTGGAAATCTTTTGACCCCGCTGCAGATCTTCAATTACCCCACAGATTAGAGTCCACCTGAAATCTCTTGACCTGCTTTCAGCTCTCAAGTGATCTTGGACCGTAATCTGGGCGAAATCTCTGACCTGACAAATGTCAATTAATTTCAGATTTACGAAAACTCAGTGTCCATATGAAATTTCTTGACCTGACAACAGGTCTCAATTAATCTTGGACTACTCTCTTATTCGCAATTTACGAAAACTCAGTGTCCATATTAAATTTCTTGACCTGACAACAGGTCTCAATTAATCTTGGACTACTCTCTTATTCGCAACCACCGAAATAGACCCCAGCCAGTACAGTTCCTCTCAATTATATACCCAATATAAAATGAATTTAGCTGTGTCTTACCAGGATGTCTTTTCTCTGTGCCTCGGGTTCTTTTTTGATTCCAGTGGAGCCTCTCCTGGGCCTGATAGCGGTCGGCCTCTCTCTCTCAAGCTTACGAGGTAGAGCTGGAACTGCTCAGTCCAGGTGGCCAAACACCGTCCGCTCCCAGGTCCAGAAGGCACTTCCAAGGAATCCCATTCTTCTGACACCAATTTTCAAGGCAAAAATTCAATAAACAGACATCACTTCGTAAGAGACACTCTGAGTCAAATTAATAAAGGAAAAGGTTTATTATTCTTGCAAGAACAATAAGGCTCAGTCACCAACACAGATTACTGCGAAGTGGAGTGACGCCCAGAACACAGGCCGGGGTGAAGACTAAATAGCCCTCCCCAAGGTTATTTACTGCAAGCCGATCCTTCTCTGTAAATTTCCACAAAGTTATAGGATTCATGATGCCAGGTTAGATTTACTAACCCCCTCAACCCCTCCCAGTCTAAGATGACCCCTGACCCGGCCGGTCCTCTGGTGCCTAGCTCCACTCTTGATAAGGGAGAACAATTAATACATGTGAGATTAAAATTCCCCACAACAAACGTTAATTCGATGAGCAAAACTATGTCAGATCAACGTTGTTTCGATGTCATATTTCCACGTTGATTCAATGTCAGTTTGCTATCTGGGAGTGGGCTACATATAAATTTAAAATATTAATATATACCATTCTGAGTATTTAACAATCTGAGTGTACAAGGAATAAATTAATATTTGTATAATTTTTCTTCATCTTTGATCGTTCTATATAGCAACAGCAGTGCAAAAAATTCTGGATAACTGTTGAATAAAACTGACAGACTTCTTTCTGGTATTCACATTAAAATGTAGTTTATTGTAAATAATACTCCCTAAATATTAATAACTTTCCACACACTCCACCTTCTTACCTTTAATTAACGTATATTGGGAAGAATGAGCTTCAGTTCTAAAATCAATATCATATCTTTGGTCTTAGATAAATCAGCTGCAGACAAGCATCACCACAGCATTTTACAAAGTCATCAACAACTGGACCATGACAAGTTTACATTTTTTCAAAGTTTTGAAGACTCTCTGATCAATTTTCTTCTCCCAGAGTAGGTTTTTCTGATGTGTTAACAGTTGACGGGAACTCCGTTTCCACAACGATTACGTATTTCCGGTTTTTGTGAAAAAGGTCTATTTGATCGCAAAACAGCATGTGACGTCATTACATACAGGTTTTTATTCGCTTTAAAGCCGTTGGATGGAAACACACTTTCACCAGCTTTATCCGCATGAGTTTTTTAACCGAATTTCAGATAATTCGATTGACAAGTGGATGGAAACATGGCTTATTAATTAAATTATCAAATTGTGATAGGATATGTCAAAATGTTTGAGATGACCGATCAAAGCAGGATTTATGTTCGCAGAAGCGCGAGCTGCGCGCAAATCCCAATACAAAGCTTCACGAGATAGGATGCAAGTGGCAAAACTACACATTGTGGTGAGATCTGGTACTACCTCAGCCCTGAAGAGCGCCTGGTATCGAAGTGGCCAGGTGCCTTTTGCTGTCAGGTCAGAATTTCTGGATAAACGTTCCTTATAGCTCATTTAACCCATACCAGTAAATCTAGGTGTATCCCTACACTCATGTAAACCAATACATTATTACTAGCAACAACCATCAATTCAATTCATACTCACCCTCCGTGGAGATGCTTCCGTGGAGTCCTGGTGACCTCTTGCCCTCGCAAGGGTTGCTTTAATGCTCTTACTATTGCTTATAGAACTGGTATTGTGACCCGAGGCAAAGAACTATTCAACTTTTATCTTTATAAAATGAAAATTTATTTATACAAACGATAATAACACTGGTTACACAATGATTGTTAATAGTAGCAACAAAAGAAAAGGTTACAGATTATAATACCTCAGTTTCTCCCAACTTAACAGGGCAGTCCTGTATAAGTGGTTCAGTCACAAAGTTTTTCTTAACATACACAGTTCAAGTATCAAATGAATAACTAACCTTGTCCTTCTATGAGCAGGTTAAGTTAACATCATACAGCTAAGCAGTTAAAGCAATATATGTTCCAGCAAGCTGGACTGAAGAATGATTACCTTCAGGGATGCACGCAAAAATCTTCTAGCAAGATGCAACAACTAACACTGAGAAAGCAGCCTTATTTATACTGGCTGTGTGACACAATCTCTCAGACCATCTGGGTTTTTCCAACGGATACCCTTGCGACACAATAGTCATGCGACTCCTAGTTCCTCTTTTGAGATTCGCTGAGCAGGCACTACGTGTGCATTCTTTCTCCCCTTCCGAGTCTTGGGTTCTCTGGTCCTTCTTGAATGTGTACATGCATATAAATTCATATGTGTTTTTGTAAGTTCATTAAAATCTAAACTCTGCGGTACACCCCCTCTTGAAGTCACAAAAACACGCTTAATAAAATCCCTCGGATAAATAACATCAAGTTCATCAAGTTTAACATTATAAACATAGACAGTGGGCACCACAAAATCCAAACAACACTCATAAAACCTATATCTTAACTCAGACTCTCTTTGGAAGAAGCCAATTATCAGCCTTCCGTACTGTGCCAACAGACAGCCCATCGTTTGTCGATACCAACGCCGGTCCACCGGCATCCACCGGAGTGAGTCCTTTTGTCTTGGGGCCTGGTCCATTGTCACCAGATCTGCCAGGGCCAAGGCCAGTTCGCTTCCCCTGGCTGCTATGCCCTCGTTCAGCACTCTTGGTTCCCATCGAACCTGTGTCAGACGCTCCAGGCAGATCTATATTGGGATCAAGGACAAGCACACAGACAATTTGGCCATTAATACGCGCCTGTCTTGTGCAAAAGCCCAGGACTTCCTTGTGTCTTCTTGGATAGGTCTGAATGTTAACACAGCAGGTATTCTGAAATATTTGCTCCCCCAGACTAAACAAACGTTCGAATCCATCATCTAATTCGATGACTTTCCATTTCATGTCAAGGAAAAATCTCATTTCCCCATATGTAAAATTATGAGTGTTGCCCGGACCTCCACTCCGTGTCCCATGCCTGTCAAAGCAGATGCGAGTCATTTGTCTCATGCTAAAACCCAGTTTCATCACACATTCTGGACAATAAACTCTTACGTCCTTACACTCTTGTTTATATGCTTCAATTCTCATACTCTAACTCTTGAACACTTCAAAACATTCTTCACAAATTAAAAAAAAAAATGCCCAAGCTGCGTCGCCCTCCTCCAGTCAGCAGGGACCTATAGTATGACAACAGAAAACCATAATACATACAGTAAATAAACCATGTCATGAATGAGGTATTTCAAACAAAAAAGACCAACATTATATAAAAAAAACAAAAAAACAAAATTCGTTTCTTCAACCCCAAATAAACCAAACGAACTTCTTATGTTTTTTTTTTTTTTTTCAACAATGACCCCGTCAATCAAACTGTCATTGGTCAGTTGCTGCCCCCCAGGGGGCCCTTCCTGAACGCAGCAACCCCATGACTTGACTGGTCACCATAAATTAAAATTTCCAAATACATCACCCTACTCATACATGAAATGATGTAGTTCAAAAGAAAATGAAAACATTGTTAACAAAACAAAATTGCTTTTCATTTCGAAAGAAACAAACTAAATCCAGACCCTTTTATAAAACAATTTGTAAACTCAACAAATTGGCGAACTCAACATGGTCAGTCAGTGACAATAATCAGGTTTTTTTTTTCTTTCCCGTCACTTTTCTATCGATCATTATATTTCCCAAATTATTGAAACAAAAATCAACATGAAAACAAAAACAAAACAAACAAAACAAAAGAATAACAACCAGCAAGTGCTCTTTTTTTTTTCAGCACTGTCAAAGTTATTCAGGTTCGTTTTTTCGCTTTCTTTTTTTTTTTTCTACTGCTTTCATCCACAAATAATGCAATCAGTTCGACAATTGTCAATCATCTTCCACATATAGCTATAATCATTAATGCCAACCAGAATGGCTAACATGAATAGCTTCGGCTCGTTCACTTGTCTTGAACTGCCAGCAATAAGTAAAACCAAAAAATAAAGAACAGCCAATTTTTTCACTAAAGGCTTCAAAACGGTATTTCTTCTATAGCTTAAAATAATCAAAAATACGTATGTTATGAGCGCAAGCCCCACACCTACGTATTTGACCCCAATTAATTCCACGTAGCATTTTGTGAAATTGTACACAGTTATAGCTATGGAAAAAAACATAACTGCAACAATTCCCTTTTTTTTTTCCAAACAATTTAACATATCTCGCACTTCTCAGCAGCTGAGACACTAGAATTAGCACTAATGAAATATCGTCCAAAAAGTTATAAAGTCCAAGGCTCATAAACATCAATACTACTTGCTCCGGCATTCTTTGACTTAATATTCCAGATATCCAATATACAATCAACCATAAATTTATGGAAACTATACTCACAATTTCTTTTGGTCTGTCAATGCAATGCCTTGTAGTATTGCTGTAATTGCCTGCCATTTAGTCTACTGCTGCTGTTGCGAATAGAAGAAAGTTAGAGAGAGTGATGATAGCCTCCTTGTCCGCCACCAACTGTGTGACCCGTAACCTTGTCCGCTCTTTTTGACACTTTCGCAATCCCTGTGCCTGCACTTCCGTCCCCTATTTGGTCATAAGAGGAACTAGAGCCTGTCTATCCTCTGTCGAGTCAGGCAATTTCGACAGTTTCCTGCAGACCAGCCCCAATTTCGAAAGTTTAACGAACACGACCACCATGACTATTATTCCTGTAACAATAGCCAGGCAGATTATGGCAATCTTTACGTGAAACCAAGATTGCACTATTAGGTCCCACACGGAGACAGCGAGTTCTTTAATGTTATCCACCACCCCTAGAATAGCCTTTTTCTGCACTTTCCAATATACAGTAGAAATATCGCCCCTATTTGGCTTAATCAATTGAGATTCGAAGTCCCAAAAAAAACAAATACCCCGGCCCCATGGACAGGCCCCCAAGGTAGACATCCACCGGGTCAAAAAAGCCACGTAATTCCTCGGCGCCATTTAACAGAGCGGAAAAAGCGCATTTTTTTATTATTACCTGATTTCGCGCAATCATCATCAAAGGAGCTGCACCGGTTATCGAGCTTATATCAACCGCTCCACTTATACTGCCAACCCGATCTGCGCCAATCACCTTGAAATTCTTGAAAGTACAAAAAACATGTTCATCTTCATGCATCCACGTAATGTTAGGACTAAACCTATTGCCTGGGGTTTTAATTTTCCATGAATTAAACATTTCCGTGTCACAACATTGCTCTTTCGCCGGTATCCACAAATACTTAACCTCATCCCAATGCCTGTACACAAATTTTCCCAAACCCATGTTCCAGACATTTGACCGTTTCCTTACCTCATCACGGTCATGGTCCTCAAGCCTCAGACTATGTCTCGCGAATGAGCCACTGACTTTGATATCGAATTTGGGTGAGGCCATCAGAATTTTATAGTCAGTATTCGTGACACCTCGCCTTTCCGATGGTTTCAACATCGGCAAATAATATTTACTACTCCAAAAACCATGCGCTAAAGTTCTGGTTTGCAACCCTAAGGTTCTATTCCCTCTTGTCCACACAATCGGGAATATACTCTTATTAACCGGATGATTATGGAATGACCTCCAGCTTACAGTTCGAGTTGTCGTCTTATCCAGTCCCATTACCACTGGAAAAACATCCCACACCCTATACATAAGGTTAGAAAGTCCAATCCATCTCAAAGTCCCCTTGTTAACAGCATCACTATGGTTTGCCCAAATACCTTGATTTCTATGTGTACTCCTATGAACTCCATCCCAGCCCATACAGTACAGGGTAAGCGCAGACCTGTATTGCGGATTGGTCACATAACTCAAGATATAATACATAATGCCCGAGTAATTCGCCAGTTCTATCGACAAACCTGGTCTGGGCGCATACTCTGGGGTCAGAGGATGCAACCTTTTTCCCCCTACCCCATTCGCCCACAAGGTGGCGTTGATCGTCCACGTATCGCGCCTACTCTCCCTTTTCACCATGTCATTACTCGGATCCTGCAACATCATCCAATCATGCCACAGGTTAATAATATCTTTACCGTGCTTCTCAAATTCCTTATAGTCCCATTTAGAGGTGTTATTTAGATAACACAACCATGCGGTCGTCTTACCATAATCAGTTCTGCAATGCTGGTCAATGTTGTACCAAAACTGATTTTCCGGTTTACTACTTACAAATTTGTTCTTGGTCAACAACGGGCACTTACTGCGTCTCTCACACATCCCTATCGGCATGACCAAGTGTTCTCACGTTACCCAGTTTAACTCATCATAGGCCGGCTTAGGTTTATTTTTATAAACACCGACAATTAAAACGTGCGGATTTAGGCCCTTGGGCCAATAACTTTGCTGCACTGGGTCCAAATTATCTTCATTATTCCATGTTTGGTCCGTGATCTGATAATTCGCCCCCTCTGGGGCAGATCTACCGCTACGTCTTTTATCTGCTGGAACTTTATCAATTCCAATCTCTATCGACTGATCCTCAACAGTTTTACCCAACCATTTATTACTGTGCTCCGTAACAATTTCCTTGGTCAGACAATCCCAATGCTGCACCCCAGTTATCTGGAGAACAGGACTATTCCATATTTTGTACACATGCTTACTAAACGTCAAATTAGTGATATCAGTGAGATTGTACTTTAGGCCCCTTAGCTTTACGTGCGTCTGATTATGACCGTCAATAATATTCCATCTCAACCGGGTACTATTTTTAATTACTCTACCCCCGTAAAGAGCTGGCCCCTTAGTAGCACTTATTTTCTGAGCCCCTGTACAGTTCCAAAATGATTTGGCTATATTTTCTATCATTCCTTTAAACATGTCCCTTATCATTTTCGAGCCATATTTCACCCCACCAATATTCACTGTTTGCTCATAGCATATTTTTAACACTAATTTCTCAACCTCAGAGCAGGAGGATACGCTAACCACTTCTGTCTCGTTATCTCCTGATAATCCAAGACCCAATATTAACAATGCTATTCCCAGCATAGTCAGCGCTGACAACAGGCCGATTCACAAGCTGCTTTGCTTCCTCCGCAGCTTTAGGTACTTCCTCTCCAGATGTATCCGCTGTTTCGCCATCCTGCTTCTGTAAAACACACAACAGACACAGAGACATATATCAACCTAAACTTTCCCTAGCCTTTGCCTGATCCAGATTGTCATTCTGCTCAGTGAGCCGGGCTTTGTTATGCTTGATCTGATGAGTTTGACCCCTTCTATTGACTTTCCTACTTCGAGAAAGTCAGATGTAGTTGTCAAATGGACCTGGAACTGCCATAGTTCCCTTCTGTTGTCCGGGCCAATTTAAACTTTCACTCACTCTGTCCCTACAAAAGTCTGTTGTAATCTAGCTCTTACAGTCAGAGAAGTTCCCCTGACATAAAGGCTATATTCTCTGGGCATATAAATTGGATATTCTTCCTGAAAAGACATTTCCTCCAACAAGTTAGTCATCATATCATGCATACTTGCTTCTTTATATACCCCCTTGATTTTATAACTAATCAAGTGCTCCTAGGTCTAGGTCACTGTCTCTGGCCAGTGTTTTATCTAACACCCCACCTTTCACTAACGGATCTGAATCCCTTGGAACCGGTCCCCCCGAACACAGCAATCTTTCCTACAAGAAGGCTTTCTCTGTGTTATTGGCTAAGGCCAGCGGATTCACGTCCCATTCCGTCATGATTATGTCCTTGGCTAAACATCCTAAGCTTGTTTCGCTCTTTCTAGTTTGCCAGACACCCTTGAAACTGGTTACCTGTAACCATCGTTTCTTAAGCAGCAGCTTGCATCTCTCACATCTCGCAAGCTCACCTAGGTCATTTAATGTACACTTACATTCCTGACCTCGTAGATTGTGCTTCAATCTACAGTCGGTACAGGTCTAACATCCACAAGTACCTATGGCCAGTTCATACTGCCATACACTTCATAGCTGCCTTTGCGTTCGACAGCTTCCGCATACAGTTACGTCTCCCACCGCACAGGCCCCAATGGACCTATCTGTGCTGAACCATTTGGGCAAAATTGTCAGCTGAGCTCTCAGCCACGCCTGACTTTCCCGTATCTCTCTCGGCCCCTCCCAGAGCAGGCTGCAAACGTCCTGTTTGCTACAGAACACACAGTCAATAGGCTTTTCCCTAACTGACGGAGTTCCCTCCCGACAGTCTTTATGCCATGTTTTAACTAAGAATGAATCACTAAAATCTTTACACACTACAATTAGGCCTTCCGCTGGACCCTTTATGCCCTGTTGGAAGGATACTTTTGCTGTGATGATTTTGTTCATAATCCTATAGACAATCTTTTACTCCCCACCAGATTTCTGATTGACCAAACCCTGTTTGCTTCCCGCCGAACAGTGGTATTGAAGGTTAACTCAACTACCTCATCTTCAGTTCCTGCTTTAGCCCTAAACCTCTTGTCTTTGCGTTTGAGTAAGATGTAAACTGTCTGTCCTACCTTAAACGTTTCTTTGCTTTATATTTATTGGTTCGGGCTTTTGGTCAGGTTTATCAACCCTGTAATTTGGTTAAAGCGTACAGATATTAACTATCGAATCCCATTCGCCTAAGCTTTGATTCTTTACAAAGACTTCTTTCACACTACGAACGGCATGCTCTGCTATGCCAGCCACGCTTAACTGCTTTGACTAAGGTTGATCCATTTTTGTTACAAAATGTTTGTCACCTCACTTCCAGTTAAATTATGCGCGTTGTCCCCACGGACTCTTGCGGGCTTCCCCCGATATTTAATCCCCTCTTTAAGGCTATTATCAACTACCGCGCTGGTCGCCTGTGGACACGGATATGTTTGTTTGAAACTTGGTACAATTGACCACTAACACTAAGAAGTGGACATTCATCTTTTTAGTTTTAGGTAACAATGGTCCGGCGAAATCTGCACCCATTTCTTCAGACTGTTCACTACCACCGCGCTGGTCACCTGCGGACACGGATAAATCTGCGTAAAATTGGTACAGTTGTCGACTAACACCAAAAAATACACATTCTTCATTTTTGTCTTCGGATATAAAGGCCCAGCAAAGTCTACACTTATTTCCTCGTGTTCTTTTTCCGTCTTAATGTGTCCAAAATCGTGTTGCACACTGGACATCACCTTGCTGCCATCAGGACACTTTAGTTTAATCTTCTGATAAATTTCCATGCATTTCCATGTGGTCTTTACATTTTATAAATGCAGCCCTAGCTGCTTATTTCGCAACATATGCTGTGGACGGGCGGTTCAGCTTATCGTGCAGCTCTTGGAGCAAGTTCCCCTCACTCTCTTTCGTAATCGCTCTCACGCGCACATACTGATCCACTTCCCTGTTTTCTACAGCTGCCGGAGTTTTCTGGATCGGGTGACTGGAATGGTGCAATGCTCTCGGTTGCACCACCCGGGTACATTCACTTATTATTTTCCACAACTCCGCCTGTGCCAGTGGTTTACCCTTAGCATTATTAAAATTATTCGGTTCCCATGTGGACAGGTTTTTGAACAATGCCCAAATACACGTATTCACTATCGGTGACTAATATGCATTTTTTACGGTTGTTATTCCTCCTGTGCATGATTGCCTTTGCAACAGCTAACCTCCGCTTCCTGGGCGCTCTTGTCATTTTCCAACCTGCTTTTCTCCTTGTGAATAATTCTTCCTTTCAATTCGACCATAAATCGGGCATAAGCGGGCACTGTCTCTATGGCGCAGGGATTCCGCCTAATATTGTGTACTCATATTTCTTGTGTAACTTTCCACAATCATTATTGCTCTTTGCGCAGTTATTCTTTTATTTTTCTAATAACTCTCTCAATTCGTCTTTAGGCAGAGTCTTTTTTACGACTCTATTTATCTCATACTCCGGGCTAACCTTAATCCATCTGATTCGTTTATCATTATCAAGATTTTTAACGTGCATTTCCTTAACATAAATGCCATCTATAACATTCATTAAATTTGAACTGTCCACTATACAGTGTAATCCTTCCCAGCGGTACCTACCTCTGGATCATGGTTTCATTTCATTGCTTAACCCATACACTCTGTGCTGCCCATCTACATTCACAGCCCCGGGAGGCCATTCGGTTAATGGGGTGACCTCGACGGTGATGGTCGCTTTTCCTGGAGCTTTATCGTCCTATTTGTCAGTATTTCTAGCTGGCTTGTTGGATCTGACTCCTCGAGCTCGCTCTGGTTTCAGTTCCTCTTTTTTGGTTCCGTTTTCCTATCTGTGCTTTTCTCTAGAGTTATTTTTCTGCCCTGGTCTGAAATGCCGTTTAGGTTTCTGATACACAGGATTTTTTGAGGGTTCTTTTCCGCTTGCCTTTATTCATACAGCATTATTTATTCTATTTCTCGCTGGTTTAAAGCTAGCTTTTGGTTTTATCCTGTCCCCCTCTTGCAGTCTACTCCTGCCTGGGTATGATCTCTTCCCTTATTTGTTTAGTATTTCTGCCATACCTTACTGCGAATTTGGACATTTCAGGCCAATCAGTTTCTGACCCTCAACGAGCTATTTCTTTACACCCCGGCAATTCTGCGGCCAGCGTTTTCAATGGTGCTAACACTTTGGTTTCAGTCCACCCTTTGTCAGCTTTTTCAGAGCGATAAGCCCACAGTCCTGTGGTTCTTAACACCTCTAACTCCTTTCTTAATTCTGCTTTGTTATCTTTCCCTATCACATGAACGTAATGTGATTCTATAGCTTGTAATTTCAACACTATCCCTGTATAATGTCGAATCCTTTTGCTCTATTAGGCCGGTAGGTGCATTTAGCATTTTTCCTAAATCTGCTACCATTTTCGCCTTTTTCATGATATCTTTTACCCCTTGAAATCACATGTTTTGCAATAACTGGATTGCAGAAACTCTATCGCCCTTGGCTTGTCTCGACGGACCCCGCCTAGGTTTAGAGCTATCATCTTCCCCTTTCTGAATTTGGCTTACTGCCCCTTCTCTGTCTTGCCATGGCTGCCATGAGAGACAAATCTGCTGTTTATTTTATTAGAGAGAGTTTCTTTGGTTTTGTAATTTTCTCTTGGTATCAGAAGTTAAGCAATCGTATTCAGATTGCGAATCAGAGGACTCTCCTCCTAGCTATAGAATTTGTCCTCGTGTTACCCTAACACGAGTTGTCTCGCTATTTTCCCCTGGCAATAATTTTGGGCGAGGGGCTCCACTGTTCAATCTTTGACTTGCTTCTCTGAGCTTTACTTCTATTAGGTGCTGGCTCCCTACATTGCCTTTCTCATTTTTTTTATGTCATTAATTGTCGGTTCGTGTTCTTCTTTTTCATTTTCATCTAATAACACGTAACATAATGCCTCTTGCATACAATTTAATTGTTCTGCCAGCATGTCTATTTTCGCCTTGGAACTAGTTCCTGGCATGTCCAAGATTTCATCTGGGGTTGGTCCTACGGCCAGTTTGACTATTTTTTGCTGCACCTCTGTAAGCGATGCCCACTGTGGGTCCTGCGGATCGAACACTAAACCCGGGCAGGTTAGAAATGTTCTACCCCCGAGGTTTTCATGGTCCCTTTGTACCGAGCCACTTCGCCCCTCACACGATTGGCTCTTTGATCGCTTGTAATTAACTTTCTTTCGTTTAGGTAACATTTCATCCTCGCTATAGCCCGTACTCGAACTATCACTTGAATCTTCCTGACCCAGTTTTCCATATTTATCTTTTTTCTCGGTGGAAGTCTGACTCGGCCTAAACGCGGATTTTTTCCTTTCCCATGTTTCTTCTTCCCATTTTGAGGGAGAGAAACCGGTGATAAAGTTCGTATGTTTTACAATTGCCCCTGACTCTGTCGCTGCTTGTGCTTCTGCCTTATCTAGGCGGTTGTAAACGCACTCGGCTGTTTCCTCCCTGTCAGTATGTACTGAGAGGGACGGAGATCCAGTGGAGCCTCTAGCTCTTTGGTCTGGGATCCCGCCTCTAGTTACCTGTATCTCTTTACCTGGAACTATCGGTAGGGAGACATCATGGTCCCCTACTTCTACAGTGATCTTGTCACTTCGAGTTTGTTCACCGACGGTTTGGACTAATCTTCTTAATCCGTCAACGGTAGGTGTATACAAAGTACACTCAGTAGCTATGAGCTCCTCAGTGTCTTTTAGCCCTGCGTCTTTCAAGCGCTTGCTAAATTTATCTGGTGGGAGTAAAGCAATATGAGTTATCTTGTCCATGACTGTGTGTCTGCCTTTCGAGAGTTCTGGTAATTATCCTTCTTCGAGGTTATATATATTGGGTACTCGTGTGGTCCCTCTGCGCAGTCCTCTGGATCAATTACCCCGTTTAGTGCTTAACTATATAATTTATCTCTCAGGCGTCCCTGAAGATTTTTTACAGTTAATACGAGGAAGCACCCTCTCAGTAACTTCCTCTTTGCACTAAGGAGACACAGTTACTCTCTGTAACCCTCTCCTTCAACTCTGGAGACACTGTTTAGCGGATTTTGATGGTGTTTTAATAATTATTGTTCACTCGGATTCAAATTATTAAATTAATAATAATAAATCCCGGACGAGCCCCCATGTGGTGAGATCTGGTACTACCTCAGCCCTGAAGAGCGCCTGGTATCGAAGTGGCCAGGTGCCTTTTGCTGTCAGGTCAGAATTTCTGGATAAACGTTCCTTATAGCTCATTTAACCCATACCAGTAAATCTAGGTGTATCCCTACACTCATGTAAACCAATACATTATTACTAGCAACAACCATCAATTCAATTCATACTCACCCTCCGTGGAGATGCTTCCGTGGAGTCCTGGTGACCTCTTGCCCTCGCAAGGGTTGCTTTAATGCTCTTACTATTGCTTATAGAACTGGTATTGTGACCCGAGGCAAAGAACTATTCAACTTTTATCTTTATAAAATGAAAATTTATTTATACAAACGATAATAACACTGGTTACACAATGATTGTTAATAGTAGCAACAAAAGAAAAGGTTACAGATTATAATACCTCAGTTTCTCCCAACTTAACAGGGCAGTCCTGTATAAGTGGTTCAGTCACAAAGTTTTTCTTAACATACACAGTTCAAGTATCAAATGAATAACTAACCTTGTCCTTCTATGAGCAGGTTAAGTTAACATCATACAGCTAAGCAGTTAAAGCAATATATGTTCCAGCAAGCTGGACTGAAGAATGATTACCTTCAGGGATGCACGCAAAAATCTTCTAGCAAGATGCAACAACTAACACTGAGAAAGCAGCCTTATTTATACTGGCTGTGTGACACAATCTCTCAGACCATCTGGGTTTTTCCAACGGATACCCTTGCGACACAATAGTCATGCGACTCCTAGTTCCTCTTTTGAGATTCGCTGAGCAGGCACTACGTGTGCATTCTTTCTCCCCTTCCGAGTCTTGGGTTCTCTGGTCCTTCTTGAATGTGTACATGCATATAAATTCATATGTGTTTTTGTAAGTTCATTAAAATCTAAACTCTGCGGTACAACATCTATCAAAGCTCAGCTTCAGGAAGGGGATGTTTACAGGTAAAGATAAAGAGACTGAGAGAAGAAGAACGAGAGAAGGAGATGGAGATAAGAGAGGAGAGGTAAAGCAATGGCCTATTGCATACTGTGGCCAGAATGAGAATAATTTTATTGCAATGGATTCCTATTTAACACAAATATAAATAGCCCAAGTTCTTTGACAATTACTGTGGAAAAATAATATGTCCCCGAACCCAAGATCACTTTTGGGACCTCTGTAAAACCCTGTGTACTGCTTTTGCACTGAATAGAAAATTATATTTTTGGAAAAATACAATGAATTACAAGGCTGTACAGAAGAGTGCACTATTGCAGACTTATATACTAAGGTTTTAATTATATTATTTTACTGTATAGTCAGTGGGGAACTAAAGTGGGCATGTGGGTAAAATGAGTCCCACTCCGGCCCTGAAACCTCTCACTCAAAGTGCAAACCTACACATCAAATCTCCAAATCCATAAGCTATTTCTCAGCCTTTGACTTTTTTAATAATAATAATAATTCATTACATTTATATAGAATTTTTCTCGGCACTCGCTTTAAGGGGGGAAACTCGTCAACCAACACCAAAAGGTGGTGAACTGCAAATGCTTTATGAACTGCAAATGATTTTTTTTTGCATCATTGCGCGATTAGACATTCACACACGACGCGCAGAAAGACGCGCAGAAAGATGCGCAATATTCTCTTTCGATGCAGTGCTTTCTTGCAATTGGGTCGGTTCATGTTCACACCGTAAACGAACCGTACCAGAGTTCGTTTGGAACCGTAACGAGACCACCTCTTCAGCTGGGTCTCGGTTCGATTGTTTGGTCCGCACCCGATTTCGATTGCTGTATTAACACCTGCCCAAAAGGTCCGCACCAAGGGGGCAAACGAACTAGAGTTCGATTCAATCGAACCAAACAAGGCAGGTGTGAATACACCCTGAATCAGACATGGACACTGCAAACAATGGTAAAGATATTAGTAGTGGGTCATCAACAACAGAACAGGTATCTGGGTTGGTTAGACTGACTGATGTTGCTGCTTTGTTGCCACGCAGAGATTTCAAAATGCATGGTGGTGTAATTTCAGATGCTAGTTTAGACATGAGTTACAACAGTGTATGCAAACAAATTGATGAGGGTTTGAAAGAAAAATTCTCTGAATCTGAAATCATACGCACAGTGTTAAGAATGATTAAACCAGGTAACTTTAAAGACATGTTGACCAACAAAGATGATCTCACTGTTGCAGAACTGAAACGGTTCTTAAAGTCGCATATGAGAAAACGTAGTAGCATTGAATTGTTTCAGGAGCTTAGAAATGCTAAGCAGCAAGATAAAGAAACTCCACAGCAGTTTGTCTATAGACTAATGGGGTTGAAACAAAAAATAATCTCTGCATCACAACATGGTGAGTCAGAATTTAACTATGACAAAAGACTGGTGCAGGGAGTGTTTCTTCATACACTGTATCAGGGGCTTAACGAGAAAAACGTCAATATCAGAATGGACATTAAGCCTTACATCTCTGACGTGACAGTGACTGATGACTTAATCTTAGAACAGTTTGCTAAATCAGCTAATGAGGAAGCAGAAAGACAGAAGCGTCTTAGCACTGTACATGAACACAAACTCCTGACAGTTTGTTCCTCCCAGTCCAAAGATGATAGTGAGAAAAGCTATGACACATTGCAAAAACAGGTGGAAGGAGAAGCTCGAGCAAATGGAACTGACAGCTCAGGTTCTCTTACGAGAGGTTCTCTCGTATTGCGTAAGCTAGCTTACGCTACGGGAAAGATTCATCTTTGCTGAGAAGTTGAAGCCAAAAAATTATTCCATAATTTTGTAATCATTGTCAACGCAGTATCTCTGAGGCAGACCATGAGCGGGCTAGCTAGCAGCTAACACCGTATCCTTTTCACTTATTCCATTCACAAAAGAGCTTGAGCGTCTTTTTCAAGATGCCTCGAATTTCCTGCGGCTCATGCCGCTCTTCACTCGAGGATGGAGACCGCCACCCCATCTGCGCTCTCTGTCTCGGAGTGGAACACGCAGAGCTCGCCCTCGCCAACGGAGGATGCGACCACTGCGAGGACCTGCCTCTGTCCGCCCTGCGGGCACGACTGCAGGCGGTCAAAACCGCTCCCGCGCCGCTCTCTCACTTCGCCGCGGAAGAAGAAACGCCGCTCCCAGAGGCTGCCGGAGCCCCCTGCGGATCCATGCGGGCCGCCGCCGCCGCCCACCGACCACTCTCCCTCTCCGCCCCAGGCGGACATACAGTTGCCGCCGAGTGGCCGCTCTGTCGCCTCCGACGACACCGCGGATGAGAAGGACTCCTGTTCGCTGCACGCTTCTGACAGCGAGGACTGGTCGTCGATTGGCTCTTCGACGAGAGAGTCTGCGGGGACTCGCGCCGGCATCGAAGAGGAACTTTTGCGTCTCCTCTCACAGGCCGTCGACCGCCTGGGTCTCGAGTGGTCTCCTCCCCCCGAGCAACCACCGAACCGTATGGATGGTAAATTCCTGCACCGGCGCCCGGCCCCCGCCTGCAGCCGAGCTGCACCATTCCTGCCTGAGCTACACAACGAGCTCACTAAGTCCTGGAATGCCCCTCTTTCGGCTCGAAACCGCTCCGATGTGTCCGCCTCGCTGCGCTCGGTGGACGGAGCCGCCGAGAAGGGTTATACCGCCATGCCGCCCGTCGAGGACCTGGTCGCCGCTCATCTTTGCCCGCCCTCTGCTAGATGGCGTTCTTCCCCTACGCTTCCTTCAAAAGCGTGCAGAGCAACCTCTACCTTTCATGCTCGCGCCTATGCTGCCGCCGGACAGGCCGCTTCAGCGCTGCATTCAATGTCAGTCCTCCAAGTGCTGCAGAGCAACATCTTGTGCGAAATGGCGAACAGCGGTAGGAACCCGCCCATCCTCGCGGATCTGAGAAGCGCTACGGACCTTTCCCTTCGCGCCACTAAAGCCTCCGCACAAGCCCTGGGAAAATGCATGGCCGCCCTCTGTGTCGCTGAGAGACACTTGTGGCTCAAGCTTACCGACATGAGAGATTCAGAACGTGCCGTGTTCCTCAACGCGCCTATCTCTCCGAACGGCCTCTTCGGATCTGCCGTCACGGACATCGTTGACCGCTTCTCCGAGGTACAGAAAGCGGCCCAGGCCATGAACTTGTTCCTACCCCGCCGCGCTAGCTCTTCGGCAGGCCGCTCTCACGAGCCCCCTGCCAGAACCCCACAGCAGCACCCGCCTCAGCAAGCTCAGCAGCCCCAGCGTAGACAGGGCGGCCGCCCTCGCTCTCGCTCTGACAGCCGCCGCAGACAGCCTCCCCCCCGGGGGCCTCGACCCAAGATCACGCTGAAGCCTGATCAGCAAAAGTCTGCCTAGCACAGCTGAGAAAAAGACGGCTCTCTCCCGCTGCGGCCGGACCGCCGTCAAAGCTTCACCCTCTGTTAGTCCCCGTCTCCTCGCCGACTACAGTAGAGTTCACCGCCACAAACAAGCCGGTCTCCCTGCCCGCTTGCGAGCGACAAGAAGCCGTTTTCACGGCTACCCAGAGAGTTCACAAAAAGAGCATAAAAGCCTCAAGTGTAAAAAATGTGCCCACAAGCATGTGTTCACGTATACACACAAGCACCATATGCCCCGGGTCTCACACAGAGCCCATTCGCACGGAGCGGTCACTAACCGCTCTAGTAGCAGAGAACATAAACACGCCCACGAGCCCATGCGCGTGTCCCCCCTCTGCTTGCTCTGTCACACGGCCCATAAACTCCTCTCTGAGTGTAAGTCCCGTTGCCACTCACATTTTAAGCGCGCCCACACCCAGTGTCCAGCCCGCTATGTGCAGCAACCAGGGCGAAATCGCCATTCAACCGCTAGTCGCATGCTGCGAAGCGTGGGAAGCCATCCCCGGCATCTCCCTGTGGGTCTTAAGCATCATAAAGAATGGCTATCGATTACAGTTTCGTCGCCGCCCGCCACGCTCGCGCGTTCGGCTCGAATCCACTGTCAGCCCAGCTGCTATGAACACGCTTCGCTCAGAAATAGCCAAGCTGCTGCAGAAGGGCGCAATAGAGAGAGTCCCGCCATCTATGACCGAGTCGGGGTTCTACGGCCGTTACTTTCTGGTTCCCAAGAAAGACGCGGCCTCAGGCCGATCTTAGATCTCAGAGCTTTGAACAAAGCGCTCATGAAGAGACCGTTCAAAATGCTCACAGTCAAGAAACTCCTCGCGCACGTCCGCCAGGGGGACTGGTTCATCTCTCTAGACCTGAAAGACGCCTATTTTCAGATCCAGATAAACCCTCATCACAGGCCATTCCTACGTTTCGCCTCCGAGGGTCAGGTTTACCAATATGCCGTTCTCCCGTTCGGCCTATCCTTAGCACCCCGTACGTTCACGAAGTGCATGGATACAGCGCTCGCTCCCCTGCGGAGTCAGGGGCTGCGCATTCTAAACTATCTGGACGACTGGCTGATTCTAGCAGATTCCCAGACGGAGCTTCTGTCGCACCGCGCAGTTCTCCTCAACCATCTGAAAGCGCTGGGACTCTCTGTCAACTGGACAAAGAGCTCTCTCCAGCCCAGTCAAACTATTTCATTCCTTGGAATAGATTTGAACTCTATCACAATGACGGCTCGCTTATCCACACAGCGCGCGCGCCGTGTTCAGCGTCTAGCCGCCTCTTTTCGGATGGGCACCCACACATCCCTGAAATCTTTTCAGAGGATGCTGGGTCATATGGCCTCAGCCTCCGCTGTGCTACAGCTGGGTCTTCTGCACATGCGCCCCCTTCAATTCTGGTTAAAGAGCCGCGTATCCCACCGCGAGTGGACTACGGGCCGCCAGATTATCAAGATTACTCAGACATGTATCTCTGCACAGCAGCCATGGTCAGTAATCGAGTGGTTTCAGAGGGGCGTACCATGGGAACCTTTTCTCGCCGAAAAGTCATCTCGACAGACGCATCCAACTCGGGTTGGGGTAAGGTCAACGAGGGCTCACCGGCCGCCGGCCAGTGGTCGAGCCAGGAGAGTTCCCTACACATAAACTGTCTGGAAATAATCGCGGTCGAGAACGCGCTGCTGTTTTTCCTCCCGCGCATACACGGTCACCACGTCCTGATTCGCTCAGACAATACGGCCGTGGTATCTTACATCAACCGTCAGGGCGGGGTCAGATCCAAGAATCTCTTTCATCTGACGCGCCGCATCCTATTGTGGTCCCAGAGTCACCTGCTTTCGCTCAGAGCGACGCACGTACCGGGCCATCTGAACGACGGCCCAGACATGCACACTCAAACAGTCCAAACATTGTGGCGCCTATTCGGCCGAGCGGAGATAGATCTTTTCGCGTCAGAAGAGAACGCTCACTGCCCGATATTCTTTTCAAAGAGCGAGGACGCGTTAGCCCAGGATTGGCCCCGCCGCCCGCTCTATGCTTTTCCCCCGATTTCTCTGCTACCGCAGGTCATTCAGAGAATCAGGGACTCACGCCACTCGGTGCTCCTCATAGCCCCGCGCTGGGAGAATCAGATTTGGTTCCCGGAGCTTACGCAGCTGTCACAGACAGCCCCGTTGCCCATTCCAATCAGAGCAGATCTCCTCTCTCAAGCCCGCGGCTCGATCTGGCATCCCCATCCACAGCGCTGGGCGCTTCATGCATGGGTGACCAACGACTACGCGTCGAATTGCCAGAAGGGGTTCTGAACACGATCAAACACGCCAGAGCGGATCTACAAGAAAGCTCTATGCTGCTAAATGGTCTGTGTTCTCTAGATGGTGCACCGACAAAAATTTGGACCCACGGACGTGCGAGGTTTCGTCTTTGCTCGTGTTCCTTCAGGAGATGCTGGATAAGGGCAGGTCCCCATCCACTCTAAAGGTTTACGTGGCAGCCGTCACGGCGTTCATTGAACCCCGGCGCGCCCAGTCTTTGGGCAAAGACGAGCTAATCATCCGCTTCCTCAGGGGAGCCAGAAGGATGAACCCCCCTCGCCCCCCCACGGTGCCGGTCTGGGATCTTTCTATAGTCCTAGAAGCTTTAAAAGCCCCACCGTTTGAACCACTCGAGTCCGTGGAACTAAAATACCTCTCGCTAAAAACCGTTTTTCTGACTGCACTCACCTCAGTAAAACGTGTGGGGGACATTCACGCGCTGTCTTCAAGCGCCGCGTGCCTTGAGTTTGGACCTAATGACTCCATCGTCATTCTGAAAGACACGGTTATGTTCCGAAAGCGATTGGTACCCCCTTCAGGGCGCAAGTGATCTCTCTATCGACGCTGCCTGCATCCGATAGCGAACTATTGGGAGTCCTATCACAACCGGCTCGCCCCTTGTGTTTCCCCTATGTGCTTATGCATTATACGTTCACGGCCCGCTACGCCGGCCGCCTTTAGGGCATTTTGCACTAGTTGATAACGGCCGCTATTCTGGCCGCCTTATTGTCTTTGCCCACTTAAGATTCCCCCGGTGTTTTTTCCCCCTGGGATGTTTAGTGGTTACATAGCGCGCACGGCGTTGACCAGATGTTCCCGTAGCGTAAGCTAGCTTACGCAATACGAGAGAACCTCTCGTAAGAGAACGAATCGGTTACCTAACGTAACCTCGGTTCTCTCTAGATGAGGGAACGAGTATTGCGTTCCCAGCCGTGCTTGCGCCACCAGCATTTCGCTTCATGCTGAAGAATCGACGAACGAGTCTGGGAGAGCTACTTTTATACACTGTAGCCACGCCCCTTTCGGCGGGCTCTGACGCAATGAGCGAGCGCCGTCCGCTCATTGGCCGCGGGCTCAGCGCCGCTCTCCCATAGGTTCGTGCATTCTCTCTGAGCGAACCAATGAGCTGCTAGCTAGCCCGCTCATGGTCTGCCTCAGAGATACTGCGTTGACAATGACTACAAAATTATGGAATAATTTTTTGGCTTCAACTTCTCAGCAAAGATGAATCTTTCCCGTAGCGTAAGCTAGCTTACGCAATACTCGTTCCCTCATCTAGAGAGAACCGAGGTTACGTTAGGTAACCGATTCGTTTCTGCTCTCACTAAAAACCTTGAATAGATGATGAGACCCTCTGTTGCAATTGCAAGCCAAACTGCCACACCATTAATGAATGTTAAAGTTTCAGACAAACCTAAAAGCAAGCGTAGATGTGATGACTGCATTCAGCAAGGAAACCAGGACTGCTGCCATTGTTTCCGCTGTGGTCAGGAAAGACACAGAGAGGTTGGCTGGGAGACGGTCACTGGTAGTGCTGTGTTGAAAAAATCGATTCACCGATTCTGAATCGATTTTCAAATTAATTTCTAAAGATCGATCCGTAGCTCAGAGAATTGATTTATTAATAGGCCTAACGTTACATTTTCCCCGTGAACTTTAACTTGCCGCGAGTGATCCCTATGTGCGCATTGAAAGCTTTCACTCAGCGCCCACATTGTTTCGACAATGGACTTTGATTCATTAAACCGTTCATTCAACGAACACATTCAAAAAAGCAGATTCATTAAAATAGATGTAATGAAACAACTTCAGGTGTTAATTATTTTTAACTTTGAGTTCCACTTATGGCTCAGCTGAGCAGCAATGCGTCGCATGGGCAAATGGCATTGATTCAATGCATGACTCACTGATTTTATTTCCCCGCGGTTTCCTCGTGCTGTGGGATGCTGATCAGTGCTGCTGCTGAGGCGCATTTATGGTAAATACCCGTAACGTGAACGTTAAAAGGATGATTCGACAACTATTTTGCGTTCCTTTGACACGGCACGGCAAGCTTTCCACGAACACATATGACTTCAAAGACAGACGCAGGTAATCGCACGCGCTGTGCCGATCTCTTTCATTCACTGCCTGTGTGAAGCCTCTCTAGGCTACACATCACCACGATAAACAGTCTCGTTATCATTATGAACTTGTCTAACATTCAATACACATGCATGAAGTTCAAAACAAGAAGGGTATAGCCTTATAAAAAACGTTAATGTCACAGTTCCTGTGGTTACTTGCAATCCTCCTGCTGATATACCTCTGTGTCCTCTGTCGTCTACACCAGTGCAAGTTAGTGAAAGCAGTTGTATCAACACGGAAGGGGGATTGTTCTTTACAACAATCAATAGGCTACTACATTAATTTGCAGTTGAATGTCTAGTGTAGTGTAGTATCAATATGTTGCATAACTGATAGTATCAATATGTTGCATAACTACAGTCCTGTAATTCAGGTAACTGTAGCTGGAAAAAAATGCTTTTTTCAAAACAAATATCTAAATCTCGAAGATCGGATCGAATCGGATCGAATTGAATAATGATAATCGATTCAAGATCTTGAGAATCGGAATCGAATCGATTCTTGAAATTTGAATCGAAACACAGCTCTAGTCACTGGTACAAGACAACCAGTGAGCCCATCAAGCTGTCCGTCCCATGTAAAGGTAAACCGTCCACACCATCCTGAAAATTTGAGTCGGAAAAATCATCAGTCACCAAAAAACAAGCAGCACAACTGATTGGCAGAAAATGTATGCTGTTATGTTGGTTAAATGGGGTTCTTACTGAAATTCTTACTGAAATAGTAAGTGTCATTTACTAAAAAAGCTTGTAAAACATCAACCCTTTGGTGCACAGACAATTGACACACCTTTTTTTTTTCAGGACAAATTGAACTTTCAGCATATTTGTGTTACATTGATGTCACCTGAATGTAAAATAAGTTATGGGACCATAAAGACAAATGAAAAAATAAATCGGAAATGGAATCACTCAAATATTTATTGAAATCACACACAAATAAATTAAAGCTAAGCAAATTTCCTCTGGAAAATAGTTTGTTCATGCCTTTGGAGTCCTGGAGCACAGGAATAAACATTATAACTTGTACAGAACCAAAACTATTGACATTTTTCCAAAAGAAGTCCAGGCGTTTGGGGCCTCATGAAATTCACTGGTGCCAAGCCTCAAAACAGTTCCTATCAGCAATCACACAGAGGGCCACATCACAGGTTTTGCATTTCTATTTTATTTATTCTTTTATTTATTATGTTCTTTTTATTCTTTTATAATACATTTATACTACTATAATACTTTTTACAGTAAATAAATAAATGGCACTTCTATCCTGGTAATCTAGTTCCTCATCTGTCAAAAAGCTCTGTTCTCCTGAAAATCCTTCATCCTGCAATGCACCAAAATAGACAAGCGCTTTATTTACGTCCATTTCTCTGTGTTTCTCTGTGAATCGCACGTCTCTGTGAGTCTCTATCTCTCTACTACACTATATCAGCGCTTGGTTCATGCGTAATGACGCACACCAATGTTTACGACGGATCAGCCTGTAATTGGTCAAAAACCATCACGTGAAAACATCACGTGATATCCAGAATGGCCGCTAGCATCGAGCTAGCGGCAAAAATGACCGAATATTTATGAATTATGGACTTCAAGATTATCAAAGTTTGACAGAAAGCGTTTGGATTTATTGCGGAAAACCTCTGAAAGGAAGCACAAGTTCCAGGCTGGATAGAAAACCTTCTGTAAAGGCTAGAAAGACACCAAAGACACCCCCGTGATGGCTAGCTCGTTAGCTTTCTGCTGGAAAAAACGGTAAGAAAATCGATAAATCTGTCATCGAGTTATGTAAACATTTATCGGAGGTGACGTGTGGCATCGTCGACGATGCCGTCGGGCTCAGGGGGTTAAGCCTATAGAAGACTTACTTGCCGACCAGCAGCTTTACATTACTGCTGCCAATGGCTGTGTGATTCCATTTGTTGGATGGATTGAAGTACTCTTTGAACTCAAAAGTAGTGGATCTGGAACCGTTTCCATTCATGTACCAATGCTAGTAAGCGACTGCTGTAACGACAATCCACTTCTGGGTTTTAATGTTATTGAAGAATTGATCAGAGAAAGCAGTGACCAGCCGAACAGCACGGAAAATAACCATTCTGCTGAGTAAAGCTATGAACGTAAGATAAGCATAGCTAACAGCATTGTCAATAAAGTGGTTCAATTAGCAGATTCAGTGGAAATATTGGACAGTTGTGTGGTAAAAGTTGTGAAGAAAGGACTCACAGTTAAAAAAGGCGAACTTTGCGAAGTCAAATGCAGAATTAGATGGGGGCCTGAAGGAGGAGTCATGCCATTCGAACCACTTCAAGAATGGCCAGTCCAAGATGGCCTTGAACTCTTTCCTACTGTGGTTGATGTGCCAAATGGTGTGTCGAAAGTAGTGAAGATTCCTGTCCTTAATCCCACTCAACATGACATTTACCTCCCTGCAAGGACAGTGTTGGGTACTATCACTCCGGTATCTGAAGTCTTACCCCTCGTTCTAAGTGGTGGTGTTAGAACAGGAAACACCAAGGAGGAATGTGAGGTTCATGTACGGGGGTTGGACAATGAAACTGAAACACCTGGTTTTACAACACAATAATTTGTTAGTATGGTGAGGGCCTCATTTTGCATCCAAATACAGCACCAATTCATCTTGGGAATGACAGACAGAAGTCAGAACAGAAGTTATGAGCCATTCCTCTTCCTCTTCCTCTGTCCAGGTCACTATATGATGCTGGTGGACTCGTTCCTCCAAAATACCTCATTAATATTTAGATCTGGTGACTGTACATGTTCAACGTCACTTTCATCTTCATCAAACCCTTCTGTCACAAGTCTTGCTGTGTGTGTTGGTGCATGATCATGCTGATACAAGGTTTGAGCATCATGTGCTCATGATCCTCCAGAAGGGTTTGGTAGTCCTCGGCAGTGTTGTGTCCATCAAATACAATAAGGATTGTAACCATCATTGATCCACCCGTGCTTCACTCTGAAGATTGGCCGCCAGGCATATATAGATGTGAAATCTACAACATTGGCACAGTGTTTCAGTTTCATTGTCCAACCCCTGTAAATCAGTTGAGCCAAGTGGATAAGGAAAGTCAGTTACCAGTTGACAAAACAATTAAGTGGCACCCACCTGTCGAGTTGGAACACCTGTCTAAATCAGAGCAGGATATACAGTAGTTAGACGAATGCTTTACGAAGAATCTGATGTCTTTGCTCACGATGATGGAGATATAGGATGCATTCCAAATCTGAAGTTGAAGATAAATTTAAAAAAATGACACACCAATTCAGAAATGCTACAATTCCATTCCAAAACCCTTATACAAGGAAGTTAAAGAGTACGTAAAAAACCTCCTAGCGTAGCTTGATTAGGAAATCGTCCTCTGCATATTTCTCACCAGTGGTCTGTGTCCGGAAGAAGGACAGTAGCTTACGGCTATGTGTTGACTTTCGAGAGTTAAACCGGAAGACTATCCCGGATAGGCACCCACTACCGAGGATACAAGATTTGCTGGACAGTCTAGGAGGATTCACATGGTTCTCCATTCTTGACCAGGGTAGTGCGTATCATCAAGGATTTGGGGACGAGGAGTTAAGGCAGATGACGGCATTTAGCACTCCCTGGGGACTCTATGAGTGGAAGCGTATGCCTTTTGGATTAACTAATGCCCCAGCCGCCTTCCAGAGGTGTAATGGAGACAAATGCTGTTCTCCTTACCTGGACGACGTTGTGTGCTCTGCCGAATGCGTGAGTATGGTATTAAACTTCGACCAAAGAAATGTGAACTGTTTAAGGCGCAGGTCAGATACCTTGGTCGGATGGTGTCAGTAAAAGGCATTGAGATTGACCCGAAGGATCTGGAGGCTGTAGAGCAATTGAAAAAGAAAGAACCAAAAACAGTGGGGGAAGTTAGAACACTATTGGGGTTTCTAAGTTACTACAGATCCTTCATCCAGGATTTCTCAGGGATAGCGAAGCCGCCGTATGAGCTCCTGCAGAACCCTAAGGAAAAGACTGTTTTGAAAGTAGCAAACACCAGCCAGAGTAAACAGAAGGTGAGGAAGGAGACCAAGGCTCAAATGTCATCAAGAACCCCTATTCAGTGGACATCGGAACATCTGGCCATTGTGTCAAAATTCATAGAGATGCTTACCAATCCACCAATTCTGGCTTACCCTGATTTTGACTTGCCTTTCGTGTTGCACACTGATGCATCAAATGAGGGCCTTGGGGCTGTTCTTTGCCAGCGACAAGCCGGTAAACTTTGTGTCATCGGATTTGGCTCAAGAACATTGACTCCAGCAGAGCGCAGCTACCATTTACATTCAGGTAAACTTGAGTTTCTAGCTCTAAAGTGGGCGATCTGTGACAAATTCAGGGATTATTTGTACTATGCGCCAACGTTTACAGTGTACACAGACAATAATCCATTGACCTATGTCTTGAGTACCACCAGATTAAATGTTGTGGGTCATCGTTGGGTCGGTGAGTTGTCCGATTACCATTTTGACAAAGTACAGACCAGGTAAACAGAACGCAGACGCAGATACACTTTCACGATATCCAGTAGACAAAGTGGACATCACAGACCACTTGAGGGATTACACGGAGACTATGCCATCTGAGGTTGTGTCAGCTATGTGGCAAGGGAGTAAAGCTGTCGTTGAAGAAGAGGTCCCGTGGGTGGCTTCACTGACTCTTTACTCAGCAAGTGATGGGGAAGAGGAAATGTTGAAAGGGCAGGTGGTGTCTCCAATAGCTCAGGTGGATATCAGAGCTGCACAACAGGATGACATAGTATTAAGGAAGTGATCAAGCTTAAGGAAAGCAGCTGGATCCCAAATAGCACAGAGAAAAAGGTTATGACCAGAGGAACCAGACGTTTGTTTCAGGAGTGGAACAAGCTAGTAGTGGAGGATGGAATTCTGTACCGACAATCTGGTAATCGGAAACAGCTAGTCCTACCTGAAAAACTGAAGCCATTGGTCTTGAAGAACCTTCACAACAACATGGGTCACATTGGTGCTGACAAGGTAACCCATTTAGCACGTGAAAGATATTACTGGCCTTTCATGCAGAAGGAAATTGATGATTATGTGATCAAAAAGTGCAACTGTATCAAACAGAAGCGTCCGAAGCGCCCATGGGTTCGATTACCACCAGTTCACCCTTCGAAGTGGTCTCCATTGATTATCTGCATTTGGAGCCAAGCATAGGGGGGCACGAATACATACTTGTCCTGGTGGATCATTTCACGCGCTTCGCACAGGCATATCCAACAAAGAATAAATCAGGGAAAACGGCAGCTCAGAAGATATTTCAGGATTTCATACCACGCTTCGGATATCCAGAGAGACTGCACCATGATCAGGGACGGGAGTTCGAAAATAAATTGTTCCAGACACTGCAACAACTGGCAGGGATTTCACATTCAAGGGCTACTCCTTACCACCCACAAGGTAACCCAGTTGAAAGGCTAAACCGTACCTTGTTGCAAATGCTTCGGACTCTGGAGGAAGAGAAAAAGTCTGATTGGAAAGAACACCTTCCACAGCTGGTTCATGTGTATAACTGCACCAGACACGAAGCTACTGGATACTCACCATTCTTTTTACTGTATGGGAGGTCCCCCAGGTTGCCAATTGACCTGATGCTTGACCTAAAAACTAAAAAAGAGACTCAAAGCCACCTGACGTTTGCGGAGAAGTGGGCATCTAGAATGCAAGAAGCTTACAAGATTGCGTCTGAAAATAGCCAAAAGTCATCCACTAAAGGAAAGAGGTACTATGACAGGAAGGTGAAAGGAGTACCTCTCCAGCCAGGTGATCGGGTTTTAGTAAGGAACCTTTCGGAGAGAGGAGGTCCAGGCAAGCTTCGTCCGTACTGGGAAAAGGAAGTGCACAGAGTAGTGGAGAGGATCAAAGAGGGACCTGTGTACAGGATCCAACTTGAAACTGGGAAAAAGACAATTCGAGTTTTACACAGAAACCGTTTACTACCAGTGAACGATTTACCTGTTGAAGATCACACCCAAAATGTGACTCTGCGCGGAACAGTTCGGCTCGCTTCGCGTTTCCACTGCGTGGTACGACTCGACACAGTACGGATCGGTTCAGTTCGCTTAGCTCTATTGCTTTTCCACTGCAGTAGTACCCCTTCAAAGTGTGTGGGACTGATCGTTATTTGCGCGCGCCTCTACTGCCATGACATCATCTTAAAAGCGGCACATTTTCAAACCCACAACACAGGAACAATGGAGCCTATCGAGGGGATGGTGTTCCTGATTCTCGGTATGTGGTTGTTTTTAACTGCTAGACGGAAAAATGTGTTTAAAATGAGGCTGATGGCAGCAAAACAAAATACTACTAAAAAAGTGTCTCGTGTCTCGTGTCGCAAATCCAATGACGCTAGTAGTGACGCTGGTAGTGACGATTCTGTCTGACCAATCAGTGATCTGCAGTGTTTCACGTCACATTTTAGTACCGGTACGGTACGCTTGGAACCTCAACAGACCAGGTACCATTTAAAGCGACCCGAAGAGAACCGTACTGTACCGTACCATGCAGTGGAAAAGCACCACAAGTGAGCCGTACCGAACCGAACCGTACTGTACCATGCAGTGGAAAAGCGCCTTAATGTGTGTTTCTCGTCATTTTATACAGGTTGGTAAAATGTTTTGTATGAATCAATATCGATCAGTAGTGATATGTGAGACATTCATAAATGCTTTTAGACTCTGTTTATCCAGTTTTACTGATTGTAAGTGTTCAGATGATTATTTGATGTGTGATTCCATCGATGTAATCTCCAGCTGAGTAAGCAGTTCAAATTCACGATGCTTGTAGAAAATGTGATGTGCAAGTAAGATAATTTAAGCAATTGAAGAGTTCAGATACAAAAGCCTCTAAATGCCATTTGAAATTTTCTTCTAAAATGACCATTTTTATCAAGCTTGTATGTTTAAGTTCAGTAATTTCACTTAAATGACAATTAATAGGTAATCTTCATTGCCATTTAAGTGAAATTACTGAACTTAAATATACAAGCTTGATAAAAATGGTCATTCTAGAAGAAAATTTCAAATGGCACTTAGAGGCTTTTGCATCTGAACTCTTCAATTATACAACAACTACTATAATTCCTGTGTAATCTCGACAGATTTTCCGGTTTGAACTGTATTCTGTGTTGTATGGTGTTAGTGACACCATTTTGTTGATGTGAAAAAGTGAAATTCAAATGTTTTTCTTTAAAAACGTACACTAGTAAGTTAAAAACAACATATCTACATCAAGTGAGACTGTTAATCATTATTGATTGTTTATTCCATCAAAGTTATTCTGTTTTTTTCATAGAATGTATCTTGATTACTCTTTGTTCAAAACTTCAATATATCTATAAAATACATAAAGCAAAACTTGAAAGGGTTGAGTGGAAACACATGTAAAGTTGAATCCAGGGGTGCTTCTCAATATCCCTCCTCGTCTCCTCGCTCCTCCGTCCTCCCTCCTATGACCCGGAAACCGATCGAGCTCAGCCATCTTGAAGGACATCTCAATTCTCTAATTGCACCGTGAGGAGTCGAGGATCGAGGAGTGAGGAGGCTTCCTGAGGAGTCATAAGCGAGGATACACAGGTGCATCCTACGCGGAGCTGTTATATTGACTAAACGTGACGCACGTGTCAATTCTCCTCCCCCTTCACATCGGTCACAATCATTTTAATTTATACTTTACCTTTGCAGTTTATATAAACCACACATCTCATATATTTCAACAGTATAGTCTATCTTTATTATTATTTATTATGAATTTATTAAATAACCAAACTTCAACATCATGAGGGCAGATCCTTTTAGCGCTGCTGATGACACTGTGGAGTGACGCTCGAGTGATCAAGTATTCCAATGGATATAAAAAAGCTTTTATTCGATTCCTCTGTCCTCCTTTCCTTTCCTCGCTTCCTTCCCTCGTGTCCTACAGGGGGTGGAGCTGAGACGCAAGGAAAGGAAGCAAGGAAAGGAAACGAGGATGCACAAATAAGAAATGAGAAGCACCCTATATGTTATTGAAGTTGCTTAGTATAATATAGAAGTGAAATGGTCAAATATATTACATAAGCTGACTCAATGGGTAAACAATTAAATACTGTGAGTTGAATTATGTATACATGACCTGCTTTGAATGAGTTATACTTACCTGTTGCCTGAAAAGGAAAAAGTCATTAAAAGAAAACGCCAGAACCCTGCAGACACTAATGTGTGTTTCTCGTCATTTTATACAGTTGCTGTATCTCATCCTTAACTGTTTGAGACCGGTAACATATCCACTATCATATAAGGAAAGAAAATGTAGTATGGTGATAAGGGCTACTAGTAATGGACCTGTGGAGGTTGACTATGGGTAGGCCTATCTACAAAATGAGCAAGAAATTATGGATGACAGAATAATAATCACATCAGGGTAGCTTACATGCATTTGATTTGGCAGATACATTTGTGGAGGTTTATTTATCTTTGTTTTCAACGCAAACTATTCAAATGTATTTTAAAGTCTCACAAGTTTAAAAAAGGCCCAAGAACATCAAAGAGACCAATTAAAATGTATTAGCCGGACTAGTACCTTAGGTTATTCTCTCATATTTGCTTTGCTGTAGCCTAACCTTGTTACCTATTTATCCGAGTAATAAACATAGACAGTGGTAATAAATAAGGGAAACAACTTTATTCACTCATGCGCCACCTAGTGGAACCAAATATCGTAGGAACCGAATGCATTGTAACACCGGATTGTAACACAGCAGGCTGTAGGACGGAGGTGTGAGGAAACGAGAAAGTATCCATTGAGTATTGAGAAGGACCCTTCGCTTCACTAGAAGATACGCACGAAACCGGTACGATTTGAGTCCCTCTGACCTTTTTAAGTGTATTTTACCTATTGGGTCACCAAAATCTATTATTAAAAGCTTTTTGTGTCAGTTGAAATGTCTCCTTTAATAGAGTTTAAAAACAATGACAAACATTTTATCTTTATATTATAAATTATCTTGTTTTTTCAGTTGACACCACCTATTTTGTCATGTCCCTCATGGCCTTCTATGAAAGTGTACTTGGAATATGAATAATACAATTAGAAAAAAAGTCCATACATTTTGCTATTCCCATGAATATCTATCTGTGCTTTTCATGATTAATCATTAAAATCACATTATTTAGTTCCGTACCTCAGTAATCCTTCAACCCCGTTACACACATCATTCTCCCCCATAAAAATAATGAACAGATCCTTATGTAACATCAACAACAGGAAGTAACATCACAGAAGTCTTCTGAACAACATTGTGTGCAGACACAGGCAAGTTACCAACTACTTTTATAACTATAACTTATTTAGAATTGTGATATTGTGGTTGTCAAGCTTAACGGCTCAACCCCGTTACATCAAATAAAGATAGAATTCTATTACTTGTGAAAAAGATTTTTGTTATTTCAAAAGCATACATGATTTCTTAATATCATGCATTCCATTTGCTCTCCTGTTATTCACAACATATGGAGCAGTGGCCATTTTTAGCAAAAAATCACAACCCTGTCACACTCAACCCCGTTACTTCTTTGCCACGAAGCATGCGCACATGTAAAAATAACCCCACACAAACACGCTCACTCACACACACACACACCCACACACCCACACATACATCAAAAAAGCACACAAGTTATAGGTTTTATTTTGATGACCTATTTCAGTCATTTTATAATGTTCTAATGTATACTACGTTATTGTTGTTTTTCCTGCAGTCGGGCTAATAAAACTGAGTTGCAATTGCAATTTATATCTGTTGTTTTTCTTGGTAACATAATAAAATACAGTGCTTATAAAATATTACAGTGAATTTGAGTAAAAAAACAACTACTCATATGTGAAGCTGTATTTGTCTCTTCAACCCCGTTACCATCTTCAACCCTGTTACCCTAGTCTCAACCCCGTCACACCTATTTTTATGAATTTTTTTTTTACGATTATGAAAAAGTAAATTATTGTTTGTTGAACTCAGTCTGAAATCTTCAGAGCTATCATAAGAATACTGAATACATAAGAATACTTCAAATTCTGAAGTTAAGCCACATCTTTGATCAAAAATGATGAGGTTGCTGTCACAAAAAGTGCCCATTTCAGGCTTTAGTATAGCATAAAATGATATGTACATTTTACATTTGCAATAATTGAATTAGAGTGAGGGACATCTGACTAATAGGAAAATGTTGATTTCATTACAAATATATTTTATAATTATATTCAGAGAGCTTCCATATTGTCCATAACGGGGTTGAAGACTAATAGCGCTCATATCTTAAAATAATTACCAATAATAAAAAGTATTTAATGCCTGAGGTGGGAAAATATGTTTTTCTGGAAGTTAAATATGTCATTAATGTTGTGGGGTGTTCAGAAAAGTAATACATGTTGGTAAAAAATCCAAAAATGTGTAAGTCCTGTCCAAATCGTACCGGTTTCGTGGAATGACTCACGGGAACGTGCGCGTAGGAAATGAAGCGCTAATGGGAGCGTGTGTGTGCTCCTCCTACTGCAGGCCTATCCTATCCCATGCACCCACACACGCGAAAGCAGGAAGGATCCAGCACGACTACGGTTGTTCGATCGTAAACATTGCATGACGTTGATGAAGTTGCAGAGACGGAGGATGCGCGCTGTTCGTTACACGACGGGACTGAGGTCTGAGAGGCTTTCGTAATTTCTTCCAGCTTTTATGAACGCGTTGTGAAGGTAAGATCTATGCTTTTGCAATTGCCTTTATTGAAGAATCGCGTGTTTGCTTGCTTCGCTTTACTTTTAAAGTTTTGGTGTACTAAACTGAACTTTCTCGTTGTTCGTATTACTGGAAATTATTTGCTAATTCCGTAATGAGTTTATTTGAAGACAGTCTCTCTGTTCGAGAGTATAGCTTACTAGTATATTAGTGTGCCATTAAAACACCTCCTAAAGTGTTGTGTAACTTGAAACAAAGACATCAGATACAGGACCTGAAAGGCTTAAATTCAGGAAAACTTAATATTATTTCCGTTTTTTAAAAGCTTTGGAAACCGGACATGCTGAGTTGGCGATTTGGAACTAGTTTTTTAATGGTGGCTTCGACGACAAGTTGGTGCAAAATTGAGAGCAATCGTCATTCGACACTTTGTTAGTGTGTCTTTGTGATGCAGACGAGGGCTGAAGGCTCGACTCTAACCTCTGCGGAGCCGACAGCTCCACACACTGAGCTTTCAGCATAACAAAGCCTAGAGACAGACATCTCATTAAGACATTCAAAGTTACACTTACTTAGTCATTTACTTAGTTCATTCATGCACACCTACAGATATAGTCTATGTCTCATGTTCAGCAGCCCATTGTGTATTATTAAATATACATTAGAGTAGCCTATTCATATATTATGAAGAGGTTTTTTTTTGACATAAGATTTTAATTTAAGGATGGTTCCACTCATAGCGTACAGAAGTCAGTATGTTTCATAGTCAAATTGGAAAATTGAAATATATTATATTCTTGTCTGTAGGCTTCACAGCAAGGACAGAAAATGACGGGGAAAATGCCCTTAAAAGTGTAAAAATCAATGCATTTCTTTGATTTTGCTTATAATGATATATTCCTATAAAAACGTCTAGTTAATTATTCTTAATAGATGGATAATTTATTTTAATTTAGTTCTCCTAAGTAGTAGTATTATTGTTTCAGATAGGGACAGACAGCAAGCACAAATTGTGGCATCTGTCACTACAGTGGCTCCTTGCACACAGGGGCGAAAATTTCATCAAAATGTTGGGGGGGACAATAAACATAACAATTCTCAAGAGCAAATTTTGAAGGGGACACCAATAATACAAGCAAAAGAATACAGAGGAAACCCTTACTACTTATTAGTTTACCATGGGGACCATTTCATTATACTTCTTAAAATTTCTTTCTGGTTTAATGAATAAACTGACTACATTGACCAAAAAACTTTTCAAAACCATAATTTTTTTTGTAAATAAGTTGTTCAAACAATCAAGCCACCAAAATACAATGGAATTTGAACTTAACTTCAACTTTTATTTATTAATATATCACATTTATTAGCAATGTTGTTGCTTCACAGTTATAATTAAAACATACATAAAAACATTTACCATGCCTAGCAAATGAAGGGATGACTACACTCTTAGACATACTCACACAACTGTATAGTGAGATCAGTATAGAAAGAGGGGGAGTAATAAATAAAAATAAGTTACTTCAATTAACAAAAACCTTCACCTAAAAGCTAAGTTAAAACGATAATTTTTCAATTTAAATTGAAAAGTAATGAAAAACATCAATATTGTGAAAGTGCCCCCATGTAAAATAAATGAATTGATTTTGTAACATGAAAATATTATGTTATAGTCACTGCTCTATATTAAGTAATAAACATTTGATGTAATTAAAATCAAACTTGCATGACAAGAGGACAGGCACTAAACAAAAGAACCAAATGTGTTTTTCCTGGTATCACTGGGCCCCACAAACTCTTGGCATATCTTGTTTGTGTTAAGGCTATCCAACCTGTCTTTGTGAACATTGCAGACTAACAGACTGTTGAGTCTGTCCTGGCCCATTGTAGCCCTTAGCCACGTCTTCAGTCTCCGCAATGCACTGAAGCTCCGCTCAGCTTCACACGAGGACACTGGCACCACCAACAAAATTCTGACAAGAACCTCAACTTGGTCAAACAACCCCCGCACCTCCACTGGCATTCCTCTGAGGACCTCTGCTGCCTCTGCACTGCTGCTACAGGGGTATTTCTGGCGAAAGAGGGGCAACTGTACTGAGAGAGTACCTCTATGCAACTCAGGGTACTCAAATATCGCATCAGTTATTACCCCGGTCAGAAGGACACTCTCTATATTTTGCAGAGTCTTTAGACTGTTTTGATTGAAACGGTCACCAAACTGAACCTCCACACAATCCAACACTTTAAAGAACTCTCCCCTGTAATGATCCACTGCTCTGCCAGCAAAACGCCTTGAATTTGTAGCATCAATAGAGTCAACTATTTCAGTGGAGTTAACCAATGCTGTAGCTTTCTCATACAGTTCAAGATAGCTCTTGTCATTTCTCTTTCCCTGAAGAGAGGATCGGACACAATCTACTGCAGCCTTCATACCAGAGACAGTCTGGGTCTTCTTCTGCAGTGAAATGTTTAGGCACTCAAGCTCTCCAACAACAGCAGAAGCGAGTGTGAGGCCCAACACAGTCTTACCTTTGCTGAAGTGCTCAAATAAGCCACTGGCAGTTGAAGCTGTCCTAGATGTACTTTTTGCCATCTCCTCTAGACTGCCAAGTACCCGCTCATACTGCCCTAGCACAGCTATTATAGCAGAATTGCGCACAGTCCACCTGGTTGGACATAGAGGTTTCAGTGTAGTGATGGGTGCATTTTCAGAGGTAACTATGTTTTCAAACATTCTCTTAAATTTTCCTGACTGGCTAAAAAGGATTCCTAACTGATGTACCCAAGAAAGGCAGTCCCGGATCATTGGGGAGGCTGAGCAGCCAGCCTGTGTGATCAGATTGACACAGTGTGCACCACAATGCACATGGAGGGCTAATGGCTGCTGCTCTCTCACTATTGCCTGTGCACCGCTGTACTTTCCTGCCATGTTTGAGGCACCGTCGTAACTCTGACCACGTAAACATGGGCAGATTAAGCCTCAACAGCACATCAGTTATCATCTTGGCAATGCCCTGGCCTGTTGTCTCTGACAAAGTGTATAATCCAATAAATTCCTCATGTGGAACAAGGTCATGGTCCACATAGCGCAGACAGACACTTTCCTGCTCAACACCAGAAATATCCTGGGTACCATCAACCACTACAGAAAACTGAACAAGGGCTGGAGACCTAATCTCACTTGCAATGCCTCGGATTATTGTATTGGCCATAATTTTTAGGATTTCATTCTGTGATTTAGGGCTTGTGTATGCAATGGTACGATCTGTTAACCATTTCAATAAAATGGGATCATCCTCTTCTGCCCTAAGTTTCAGGAGCTGATACAGATTCCCACTTTCATCAGTATGGCCTCTTAAAGATTGTCCCTGCCTTGCTAAATGCCGTACAGAGGTAACAATTCTCTTCAAGCAATGTCTTGCTACCTCCTGCTGTTTACCCCATGCACTGGACAACTGGGCACTGACTGGGTTTGACTGATGTGCACTCACAGTCACATAATGTCGGTGGGCTTGGGAGGTCTGGTGTGCTGTAAATTTTTCAATGGCTTTTTTCCAATTTCTAAAGCCTGTACTAATGAAAGCAGCGTCAGGTCTGTGACCTAAAGAGCACTGATTTGAAACACCTTTGCTGCAGTAAAAACACAATACCCCTCTCACTGATGGACTGTAATGTAGCCATGGAAAGTCTTGGTACCATTTCTCTTGAAATGCCAATGACTTGTTTGGAAGAATTTGTTTTTCAATACACTGGGAATGTGGTTGGTATGGCGTTGTGCAATCACTGAGATCTGAACTAAACACTGTGCCCCTGTCCCCTGTGCTGGGAATATCATCTGCTTGTGCTGCTTTCTCTGGCTCTCTCCCTGGTTCTGTCCCTTCCGCTACTCTCAGGGTCTCAGGACAGCCTGACTCCTGCAAGAGAAGATATGTTGCATACTCATAATAACCTCAAACAAACCAATAGCAAGACTTCTAAACAAAGACTTTTTTTGGTGAGCCAGTGGTGCTCATCTGCTAAACAGCCACACCTCCAAAATACATTAACAAAAGCTCAACAGCAACACACTTACCCGAGACTCTAAACCTGACTGTCCCTGGTCTCCCTGTCCCTCAATACTTTCTGTATCCTTTGCCTGTGACACCATGAAATTAGTATTTCAATAAGCACCCAATATTATAAAGATGTTTGCCTGCCTTCATTTTCAACTTACTTTGCGTTTTGGTGCACTGAAAATTGATCTTATGTCCGTTTTTCTTTTCTCTGTCATTTTATCTGGCCAAAAACACCAAAAAAGCAATTGTTGTTTAAATAAGTTAGGTTCATAGGTTCACTACGCTGTAATATAGTAATGATTAAATTATCTTGAGTCCTTCACAGATATTCAACTGCAGCAAGCCCACTGATTTGACACTAAATATTAGGTGTGTGCAATACTGACAAAAATGATCTGTCTCTGTTTTCTAGAATTTTATTGATAACAGTAATTAAAAACCAAAAAAGTTTTTGATATTCTTCATAGTCTGTGTGGCAGTCAGTTCACAGCATTACATTTTTACATTTTATGGGCAATTTTACTCTCATATATTTATTTTTAAACCTAATTATATGCATGCATGATCTTTTAAGTAAATTTCATAAATGTAATCAAATACAATTATGAGAAGACACAAAAGGGCCGTTACCAATCAAATTAAATAAGTATCAACAAAATATTTGCAATGGAGGGGAAACACAGAAGCTGCATTTAAAGAAGAATTTAGATGTTTTTACATTTGATTTAAAAAAATAAATGTTGAAATGACTTAAAACATGAAAAGATACTTTAAATGTAAAATTAAAACCGCCAGTAGGAGGCAGTAAGTCACTGTTAATGAGTGAGTCACTGAAATTCATTCAACTGATTGTTCATTCAGTTAGCAAACACCTCTGTGTTTTTCTCATAGACGCAATTACAGTGCTCTGTGGCTTAGTTTTCAACTATTTTTGTTGGTATAATGGAGCTAAAACAGTTAATATGGTGTGGCGGGCCGGAAGGTCCAAAAATAGGACTAATGATGATTTGTCATAGGAAGTCACTATACTAAAGCCACTACTGACTTTCCCTCTGATAAGCCAGCGGTGAATCTGTTAACGTACTCTCCTCTCCTCAGCAAGCGAATCAATATCCTCACACAACGGGCGACTCATTTTCCTCAGCGAGATGAAAATAGCTTTGACTGCTGACATGGCATGAAATAAAATAATCAGAATCTTCCTCAGCGAGCGACTCACTCTTTAACTATATTAAATGATATAATCCGACTAAATCACAGTGAAAGCGTTAAAATTTAAATGCACAGCACACCCGGACTAGTCTAATCTACAACTTGCGTTACATTACGTAGTAACGTTAGTGTATGTGTTCACACTCTGTGAGTTTGTATGTGGGGATATACTGTATTAAACAAGCTAGGTAAACGCATAGACTATTAAAGGAAGGGTAACGTATAATCGTAGACTGCATCAGTGACAGAAGTAGATTGGTTACACAATCATATATTTGTTTTTTTGACATGATTTATTATAATGACTCATATTAAAGAGAAAATAATCACTTCATCCTATGTTGAATAAAATAACATTAACTTACTGGAGTTCCACAACTACTCAAAAACGATGTTCTTCTCTCCCGCCACCGGAATGTGTGTGTCTGAGGTAAAAGGGGCGAGGCAGTGGACCAAGGCAAGGGAGGGGGGGCTCAAAATGTTTAGAACGCTTGTTGCCCCATTTGCATTTGTATTATTTATTTATTATTTTAAGAATATATCATTACATTATTTACAATACACATATTTTAATGTTTTTTGGGGGGTGGGAGTTGGGGGGGGGGGGGCAACCCTCAGATAGGGGGGGTCCTGACCCCCCCGACCCCCCGCGATTTCCGCCTATGCTTGCACATACACTTCTGGTGGCTGCCAGGGACTTTCTCAGCCAGCTGCCATGCCGGTGTTTGTAAAAAAACAGTTATTATTATCATTAGTTAAAATGACTGTTATGGTATTATAACCATCTCAGAAAATATCAGGGTTTCACCGTATATGGTATTAAATAATCCGTTAAAATGTCAGTTAAAATGAATGTTGTGTGAATGAAATTTGAACAAATGCCTTATTATAACAAACTTTTGTGTATTCAAATTTCAATAATTTAAAACATTCATAGTCAACTACATTTAATAATTAGGGCCCGAGCACTAACAGTGCGAGGACCCTCTTGAAACTGTTAGGGTTATTTTTAGGGCCCGAGCACTAACAGTGCGAGGACCCTATTGAAACTGTTAGGGTTATTTTTTTTTTTAGGGCCCGAGCACTAACAGTGCGAGGACCCTATTGAAACTGTTAGGATTATTATTAGGGCCCGAGCACTAACAGTGCGAGGACCCTATTGAAACTGTTAGGGTTATTTTTAGGGCCCGAGCACTAACAGTGCGAGGACCCTATTGAAACTGTTAGGGTTATTTTTAGGGCCCGAGCACTAACAGTGCGAGGACCCTATTGAAACTGTTAGGGTTATTTTTAGGGCCCGAGCACTAACAGTGCGAGGACCCTATTGAAACTGTTAGGATTATTTTTAGGGCCCGAGCACTAACAGTGCGAGGACCCTATTGAAACTGTTAGGGTTATTAGGGCCCGAGCACTAACAGTGCGAGGACCCTATTGAAACTGTTAGGGTTATTTTTAGGGCCCGAGCACTAACAGTGCGAGGACCCTATTGAAACTGTTAGGATTATTTTTTTTTTTCTTTTTTCTGCAAAGTAAGTGCCATTTTCGGGGCCACAACATGCTCAAAAACTCACCAAATTTGGCACGCATGTCAGGACTGGTGAAAAATTTCGTATTTTGTGGGTTTCGCGGATGGGCGGGGCAAAATGGCACGATAGCGCCACCTAGAAAATTGGAAAAAATTAGCCCCTCGTCCACGTTCAACCTACATGCACGAAATTTGGTGGGGACGTGTATCATATCAAGACGCACAAAAAAGCCTCAAGAACCCATACCCTAAACTCGACAGGATGTCCGCCATTTTGAATTTGGCGGCCATTTTTGGACGATTTACAGACTCCGTACTTTAACGAACTCCTCCTAGGGATTTAGTCGGATGGACTTAAAATTTCTGCTGTGCCTTCTAAAGGCATTGACGATGTAAAGTTGTGCTATCTGCGCGTTTTCGTCGATGGGCGTGTCTGTGGCGTCGAAGATTCGCCATGAAACAGGAAGTTGTAATAACTTGGCTGTAAATGCCCAGACCTGCACGAAATTTTACACATTTGACTAGAGTCCCGCCCTGAACAAATCTACATGCCGACATTCACCCTAAGTCATAGCGCCACCTGCTGGCAACAGGAAGTGACCTGTAACGTAGCAGCCCCCGCCATATGTTTGACCGACATGTACGAAATTTCTGTGGTACATCTACCATGACCAGACGTACAAAAAAGCCTCAAGAACCCATACCCTAAACTCGACAGGAAGTCCGCCATTTTGAATTTGGCGACCGATTTGGGACGATTTACACACTCCGTACCTTAACGAACTCCTCCTAGGGAATTAGTCGGATCAACTTCAAATTTCTGCTGTACCTTCTAAAGGCATTGAAGATGTAAAGTTGTGCTATCTGCGTGTTTTCGTCGATGGGCGTGTCCGTGGCGTCAATGATTCGCCATGAAACAGGAAGTTGTTGTAACTTGGCTGTAAATGCCCAGATCTGCACGAAATTTTACACATTTGACAAGAGTCCCACCCTGAACATATCTACATGCCGACATTCACCCACAGTCATAGCGCCACCTAGTGGCAACAGGAAGTGACCTTAAACGAAGCAGCCCCCGCCGCTTGTTTGACCGACATGTACGAAACTTCTGTGGTACATCTACTATGACCAGACGCACAAAACAGCCTCTTGGAGCGATGCCCTAAACTTGACAGGAAGTCCACCATTTTGAATTTGGAGGCCATTTTTGGACGATTTACACACTCCGTACTTTAACGAACTCCTCCTAGGGATTTAGTCGGACCGACTTCACATTTCTGCTGTGCCTTCTAAAGGCATTGACGATGTAAAGTTGTGCTATTTGCGCATTTTCGTCGATTGGCGTGTCCGAAGCGTTGATGATTCGCCATGAAACAGGAAGTTGTAGTAACTTGGCTGTAAATGCCCAGATCTGCACGAAATTTTACATATTTGACAAGAGTCCCACCCTGAACAAATCTACATGCCGACATTCACCCACAGTCATAGCGCCACCTGCTGGCAACAGGAAGTGGCCTTTAACAAAGCAGCCCCCGCCGCATGTTTGACCGACATGTAAGAAATTTCTGTGGTACATCTACCATGACCAGACGCACAGAAAAGTCTCCTGGAGCGATGCCTTAAACTCAACAGGAAGTCGGCCATTTCTAATTTTACCGCCATTTTTTGATGATTTACTCATTACGTACTTTAACTAACTCCTCCTAGGGCTTTAGTCGGATCGACTTCACATTTCTGCTGTGCCTTCTAAAGGCATTGACGATGTAAAGTTGTGCTATCTGCGGGTTTTCGTCGATGGGCGTGTCCGTGGCGTCGATGATTCGCCTTGAAACAGGAAGTTGTAGTAACTTGACTGTAAAAGCCCAGATATGCATGAAATTTTACACCTTTGACGAGAGTCCCACCCTGAACAAATCTACATTCCGACATTCACCCACAGTCATAGTGCCACCTGCTGGCAACAGGAAGTGACCTTTAACGAAGCAGCGTAGTAAATACACAGCCGCACTGGCTGAGCTGCAGAAAATGCAACGCGGCCGCCTCAGACCCCGACGTGCTACAGGTGCGAGGGCCCGCCCATCGCTGCTTGCAGCTTTAATTTTTTTTTTTTTTTTTTTTCTTTTTTCTGCAAAGTAAGTGCCATTTTCGGGGCCGCAACATGCTCAAAAACTCACCAAATTTGGCACGCATGTCAGGACTGGTGAAAAATTTCGTATTTTGTGGGTTTCGCAGATGGGCGGGGCAAAATGGCACGCTAGCGCCACCTAGAAAATTGGAAAAAATTAGCCCCTCGTCCACGTTCAACCTACATGCACGAAATTTGGTGGGGACGTGTATCATATCAAGACGCACAAAAAAGCCTCAAGAACCCATACCATAAACTCGACAGGAGGTCCGCCATTTTGAATTTGGCGGCCATTTTTGGACGATTTACACACTCCGTACTTTAACGAACTCCTCCTAGGGATTTAGTCGGATCGACTTAAAATTTCTGCTGTGCCTTCTAAAGGCATTGACGATGTAAAGTTGTGCTATCTGCGCGTTTTCGTCGATGGGCGTGTCCGTGGCGTCGAAGATTCGCCATGAAACAGGAAGTTGTACTAACTTGGCTGTAAATGCCCAGATCTGCACGAAATTTTACACATTTGACAAGAGTCACGCCCTGAACAAATCTACATGCCGACATTCACCCACAGTCATAGCGCCACCTGCTGGCAACAGGAAGTGACCTTTAACGAAGCAGCCCCCGCCGCTTGTTTGACCGACATGTACGAAATTTCTGTGGTACATCTACCATGACCAGACGCACAAAAAAGCCTCAAGAACCCATACCCTAAACTCGACAGGAAGTCCGCCATTTTGAATTCGGCGACCGATTTGGGACGATTTACACACTCCGTACTTTAACGAACTCCTCCTAGGGAATTAGTCGGATCAACTTCAAATTTCTGCTGTACCTTCTAAAGGCATTGACGATGTAAAGTTGTGCTATCTGCGCGTTTTCGTCGATGGGCGTGTCCGTGGCGTCGATGATTCGCCATGAAACAGGAAGTTGTAGTAACTTGGCTGTAAATGCCCAGATCTACACGAAATTTTACACATTTGACAAGAGTCCCGTCCTGAACAAATCTACATGCCGACATTCACCCACATTCATAGCGCCACCTAGTGGCAAGAGGAAGTGACATTTAACGAAGCAGCCCCCGTCGCATGTTTGACCGACATGTACGAAATTTCTGTGGTACATCTACCATGTCCAGACGCACAGAAAAGTCTCTTGGAGCGATGCCCTAAACTCAACAGGAAGTCAGCCATTTCTAATTTTACCGCCATTTTTGGATGATTTACTCATTACGTACTTTAACGAACTCCTCCTAGGGCTTTAGTCGGATCGCCTTCAAATTTCTGCTGTGCCTTCTAAAGGCATTGACGATGAAAAGTTGTGCTATCTGCGCGTTTTCGTCGATGGGCGTGTCCGTGGCGTCGATGATTCGCCATGAAACAGGAAGTTGTAGTAACTTGGCTGTAAATGCCCAGATCTGCACGAAATTTAACACATTTGACAAGAGTCCCGCCCTGATCAAATCTACATGCCGACATTCACCCACAGTCATAGCGCCACCTGCTGGCAACAGGAAGTGGCCTTTAACGAAGCAGTGTGGCAAATGCACAGCCGCACTGGCTGAGCTGCAGAAAATGAAACGCGGCCGCCTTAGACCCCGACGTGCTACAGGTGCGAGGGCCCGCCCATCGCTGCTTGCAGCTTTAATTTTTTTTTTCTTTTTTTTTTTCTTTTTTCTTTTTTTCTGCAAAGTAAGTGCCATTTTCGGGGCCTCAACATGCTCAAAAACTCACCAAATTTGGCACGCATGTCAGGACTGGTGAAAAATTTCGTATTTTGTGGGTTTCGAGGATGGGCGTGGCAAAATGGCTCCCTAGCGCCACCTAGAAAATTGGAAAAAATTAGCCCCTCGTCCACGTTTAACCTACAAACACGAAATTTGGTGGGGATGTGTATCATATCAAGACGCACAAAAAAGCCTCAAGAACCCATACCCTAAGCTCAACAGGAAGTCGGCCATTTTGAATTTGGCGCCCATTTTGGGACGATTTACACACTCAGTACTTTAACGAACTCCTCCTAGGGATTTAGTCGTATCGACTTCAAATTTCTGCTGTGCCTTCTGAAGGCATTGACGATGTAAAGTTGTGCTATCTGCGCATTTTCGTCGATGGGCGTGTCCGTGGCGTCGATGATTCGCCATGAAACAGGAAGTTGTAGTAACTTGGCTGTAAATGCCCAGATCTGCACGACATTTTACACTTTTGACAAGAGACCCGCCCTGAACAAATCTACATGCTGGCATTCACCCACAGTAATAGCGCCACCTGCTGGCAACAGGAAGTGACCTTTAACGAAGCAGCCCCCGTCGCGTGTTTGACCGACATGTACGAAATTTCTGTGGCACATCTACCATGTCCAGACGCACTGAAAAGTCTCTTGGAGCGATGCCCTAAAGTCAACAGGAAGTCGGCCATTTCGAATTTTACCGCCATTTTTGGATGATTTACTCATTACGTACTTTAACTAACTCCTCCTAGGGCTTTAGTCCGATCGACTTCACATTTCTGCTGTGCCTTCTAAAGGCATTGACGATGTAAAGTTGTGCTATCTGCGCGTTTTCGTCAATGGGCGTGTCCGTGGCGTCGATGATTCGCCATGAAACAGGAAGTTGTAGTAACTTGGCTGTAAATGCCCAGATCTGCACAAAATTTTACACATTTGACAAGAGTCCCGCCCTGAAAAAATCTACATGCCGACATTCACCCACAGTCATAGCGCCACCTAGTGGCAACAGGAAGTGTCCTTTAACGAAGCAGCCCCCGTCGCATGTTTGACCGACATGTACGAAATTTCTGTGGCACATCTACCATGTCCAGACGCACTGAAAAGTCTCTTGGAGCGATGCCCTAAACTGAACAGGAAGTCGGCCATTTCGAATTTTACCGCCATTTTTCGATGATTTACTCATTACGTACTTTAACTAACTCCTCCTAGGGCTTTAGTCCGATCGACTTCACATTTCTGCTGTGCCTTCTAAAGGCATTGACGATGTAAAGTTGTGCTATCTGCGCGTTTTCGTCAATGGGCGTGTCCGTGGCGTCGATGATTCGCCATGAAACAGGAAGTTGTAGTAACTTGGCTGTAAATGCCCAGATCTGCACAAAATTTTACACATTTGACAAGAGTCCCGCCCCGAACAAATCTACATGCCGACATTCACCCACAGTCATAGCGCCACCTAGTGGCAACAGGAAGTGTCCTTTAACGAAGCAGCCCCCGCCGCATGTTTGAGCGACATGTACGAAATTTCTGTGGTACATCTAACATGTCGAGACACACAAAAAAGTCTCTTGGAGCAATGCCCTAAACTCAACAGGAAGTCGGCCATTTCGAATTTTACCGCCATTTTTCGATGATTTACTCATTACGTACTTTAACTAACTCCTCCTAGGGATTTAGTCAGATCGATTTCAAATTTCTGCTGTACCTTTTAAAGGCATTGACGATGTAAAGTTGTGCTATCTGTGCGTTTTCGTCGATGGGCGTGTCCGTGGCATTGATGATTCGCCATGAAACAGGAAGTTGTAGTAACTTGGCTGTAAATGCCCAGATCTGCACAAAATTTTACACATTTGACAAGAGTCCCGCCCTGAACAAATCTACATGACGACATTCACCCACAGTCATAGTGCCACCTGCTGGCAACAGGAAGTGACTTTTAACGTAGCAGCCCCCACCGCACGTTTGACCGACATGTACGAAATTTCTGTGGTACATCTACCATGTCCAGACGCACAAAAAAGTATCTTGGAGCGATGCCCTAAAGTCAACAGGAAGTCGGCCATTTCTAATTTTACCGCCATTTTTGGATGATTTACTCATTACGTACTTTAACTAACTCCTCCTACGGACTTAGTCGGATCGACTTCAAATTTCTGCTGTGGCTTCCAAAGGCATTGATGATGTAAAGTTGTGCTGTCTGCGTGTTTTCGTTGATGGGCGTGTCTGTGGCGTCGATGATTCGCCATGAAAGAGGAAGTTGTAGTAATTTGGCTGTAAATGCCCAGATCTGCACCAAATTTTACACATTTGACAAGAGTCCCGCCCTGAACAAATCTACATGCCGATATTCACCCTAAGTCATAGCGCCACCTGCTGGCAACAGGAAGTGACCTTTAATGAAGCAGCGAACCAAATTTACAGCCGCAACGGCTGAGCCGCAGAATATGCAACGCGGCCGCCTCACACCCCAACGCGCTACAGGTGCGAGGGCCCGCCCATCGCTGCTTGCAGCTTTAATTTTTTTTTTCTTTTTTCTGCAAAGTAGGCGCCATTTTCGGGGCCGCAACATGCTCAAAAACTCACCAAATTTGGCACTCATGTCAGGACTGGTGAAAAATTTCGTATTTTGTGGGTTTCGCGGATGGGTGGGGTAAAATGGCTCGCTAGCGCCACCTAGAAAATTGGAAATAATTAGCCCCTCGTCCACGTTCAACCTACATGCACGAAATTTGGTGGGGACGTGTATCATATCAAGACGCACAAAAAAGCCTCAAGAACCCATACCCTAAAATCGACAGGAAGTCCGCCATTTTGAATTTGGCGGCCATTTTTGGACGATTTACACACTCCGTACTTTAACGAACTCCTCCTAGGGATTTAGTCAGATCGACTTCAAATTTCTGCTGTGCCTTCTAAAGGCATTGACGATATAAAGTTGTGCTATCTGCGCGTTTTCGTCGATGGGCGTGTCCGTGGCATCGAAGATTCGCCATAAAACAGGAAGTTGTAGTAACTTGGCTGTAAATGCTCAGATCTGCACGAAATTTTACACATTTGACAAGAGTCCCGCCCTGAACAAATCTCCATGCCGATATTCACCCACAGTCATAGCGCCATCTGCTGGTAACAGGAAGTGACCTTTAATGAAGCAGCCCCCGCCGCTTGTTTGACCGACATGTACGAAATTTCTGTGGTGCATCTACCATGACCAGACGCACAAAAAAGCCTCAAGAACCCATACCCTAAACTCGACAGGAAGTCCGCCATTTTGAATTTGGCGACCGATTTGGGAAGATTTACACACTCCGTACTTTAACGAACTCCTCCTAGGGATTTAGTCGGATCAACTTCAAATTTCTGCTGTACCTTCTAAAGGCATTGACGATGTAAAGTTGTGCTATCTGCGCGTTTTCGTCGATGGGTGTGTCCGTGGCGTCGATGATTCGCCATGAAACAGGAAGTTGTAGTAACTTGGCTGTAAATGCTCAGATCTGCACGAAATTTTACACATTTGACAAGAGTCCCGCCCTGAACAAATCTCCATGCCGATATTCACCCACAGTCATAGCGCCATCTGCTGGCAACAGGAAGTAACCTTTAATGAAGCAGCCCCGCCGCTTGTTTGACCGACATGTACGAAATTTCTGTGGTGCATCTACCATGACCAGACGCACAAAAAAGCCTCAAGAACCCATACCCTAAACTCGACAGGAAGTCCGCCATTTTGAATTTGGCGACCGATTTGGGAAGATTTACACACTCCGTACTTTAACGAACTCCTCCTAGGGATTTAGTCGGATCAACTTCAAATTTCTGCTGTACCTTCTAAAGGCATTGACGATGTAAAGTTGTGCTATCTGCGTGTTTTCGTCGATGGGTGTGTCCGTGGCTTCGATGATTCGCCATGAAACAGGAAGTTGTAGTAACTTGGCTGTAAATGCCCAGATCTGCACGAAATTTAACACGTTTGACAAGAGTCCCGCCCTGAACAAATCTACATGCCGACATTCACCCACAGTCATAGTGCCACCTGCTGGCAACAGGAAGTGACCTTTAATTAAGCAGCGTAACAAATTCACAGCCGCACCGGCTGAGCTGCAAAATATGCAACGCGGCCGCCTCACACCCCGACGCGCTACAGGTGCGAGGGCCCGCCCATCGCTGCTTGCAGCTTTAATTTACTTTTGAAATCTTAGCTAACAGCATTCGTTTCATTCGTTTGTTAAATTAGAGGCGATCTAGCGCTGAAATGTGTTGTCTTCACTCGGACGCACGCTGTAATCCGTTGTGGAGTTTTCATTCGTTCCGGTGAAATCACAAATCAAAATACACACAACGTGTCCCTGCTTCTCTGGGTTCTAATCCGCACTCGTACAGTTTTTTTTTTTACCCTCATCAAAACCGAGAATGTTTTTCAGTGGTAGTATATCAATACACATACGGTTTTGATGAGGGAAAAAAAAAACTATACGAGTGCGGATCAGAACCCAGAACCTCCTACACGCTTGGCAAAACATACACAGAATAGGCGAATCTGTGCATTTATTCATGTTAAAATTCACCACATTGAAAACATATTAGATCTCATAAACCAATTAAACCCAAAGTACCATAACATTTTTGGTCGGACATCACATCTTTTTATACATTTTATTTATTTACATCAGTAAGCTACAGGAAATCGTCTTTGAAGACATGACCTTCGCGAAAGAGAACAAAGAATGAATGCTTCATTGTACCCAGCACTTTTGAAAATGCCCTTCCGTCTCTATCCCCAGCGCATTTCAAACCAAACTGACGCCCATGACTGTAGCTAAATGAATTCATAATCACAATGCTGAAAAAAGTAAATTCAAATGAAATAAATGTGAAGTAAAAAAAGGCCTCTATTATTCCATCAAATTTAAGTAGGCACACTTCAACATTAGGCTGTGTGCCCAGTTTTTCTATAATTTGGAAAGGCTATTTTCAATAGGTTATACTTGTCTTTTACTTTGTGTTATTTAAATTTGTTAGTAGATGTATTAAATTAAACCAAATGATCATAAAATTAAAACATTTTCAGGGCTTGCAGTTAGGCTACCAAACCATGTTACTGCATTTGTGTTTAAGCCTATGGTTTGAGCATGCCAAAATGCCTACCGCGGCAAAAATAAACCAGTCGCATTAAAGGGTTAGTTCACCCAAAAATGAAAATTAAGTCATTAATTACTCACCCCCATGCTGTTCCAACCCCGTAAGACCTTCGTTTATCTTCGGAACACAAATAAAGATATTTTTGATTTAATCTGAGAGCTGTATCACTCTTCCATTGGCTTCCTAAGGGACTGGCTCTTGATGGCCCATAAAGTCATTAAAGAAAATGTTTAAATGTTCCATGTGCCTACAGCGGCTCAATTCTAAGTTTATCAAGCGACGAGACTACTTTTAGTGCGAAAAAAACATAAATAACGGCTTTATTTGACTATTCCATTACTTCCTTATTGGCGCATGCGCGAGAACTGAGACGAGGACGATCTCCTTCGACTTGTTACCGGCTGCTCACTGCTTAGGAGTTTTACCGCCCCCTACCGTATAAGATGATGTGCTGATATAGCTGGAAGTGCAAAACTTTCTGTTTACAAGCAGAGGAAATTGCGCGCTGTACATACGCTTTTCAATTAGCGTATTTTCCGCACTACAAGGTGCACTTAAAAGCCTTTAATCTTCTCAAAAAACGACAGTGTGCCTTATTATCATCTTATACGGTAGGGGGCGGTAAAAGCGGTGAGCAGCCGGTAACAAGAAGTGGTCGAATGAGAACGTCCTCGTCTCAGTTCTCGCGCATGCGCCAATAAGGAAGTAATGGAATAGTCGAATAAAGCCGTTATTTATGTTTTTTTCGCACAAAAAGTAGTCTCGTCGCTTGATAATGTTCTAATTGAGCCGCTGTAGGCACATGGAACATTTAAACATTTTCTTTAATGACTTT